>NC_025999.2:102399826-102506184 GCF_000442705.2 Elaeis guineensis | reverse complement strand
GCTCCGACCCCTCGGTCGCCGACGCTTCCACAGTCGGCGGGACTGGGGCTGGTCTCTTGGAAGGGCGCGTAGGGCCAGCCCCCGACGCTGGCCTCTTCCTCGCGGCGGCAAACTGACGAATCTCGGCATCGGTCGGCCTCATCCTCGGCGGTGTCCCTGCAAAACCGACCAGTGTCAAAGGCCGGACCAGAACTACCCTAAAGCCGAACAAAAAGAAAAGCTGGGGGATCGGGCGATACCTATTCGGGGGACCAGACTCAGGCCGGCATCATAGAGAGCTTGCTCGGTAACAAGCTCCCTCTGCTTCGGGACCGACATGTCTTTGAGTCGGTGGAAGTCCTCCCGATCGTCCACGTCGACCAGACTGTTGTCGTTGGCCTCAGTTCGGGGTACACCCCAGCGAGAAGGAAAGCCCCAAGAGGAGGAAGAGGAAACAAAGAAAAACTGGTTCTTCCATCCATGAATGGACGATGGAAGACCGGTTATGAAGGCAAGACCCTTCCGGGGGTTGAAGAGCCACCACCCTCGGGCTTTAGGGTGGGGTCGGAGCACAAAGAAGGCCCGGAAGAGGGAAACGCGGGGGTCGGTCGGCAAGAGCTGACACAACAGCGCGAAAGAAATGATTAGCCGGACAGAGTTCGGCGCCAGTTGCGCCGGACAGAGTCCGTAGTAATCAAGCAGATTCCGGACGAACTCCAGAATCGGGAGCCGAAGACCCGCGCGAAGGTCTTCGACATACAGCGTCAGGTCGCCAGGCGGAGGGTTGTTGACCCGACCGCCGGCCCCTGGAGCAGAGAGCCGAAACTGCTCCGGGATGCGATAGTGCTCCCGAAGCTGATCGACGTTCGGCCCCGAAAGCGAGGAGGCCTCATCTTCCGGAGTCGATCGGGTGTCGTCGGTCGGGTTCCCCGACCGAGCTCCCTGAGTCGGTTTCCTGGTCATTGTGCAGGGACCGAAAGAGGAGAAAGAGAAGAAAGGAAGGAAGAAGGGGAAGGAGGACCACGAACCCGATGGACCCTCCGAAAGTAGAGAAGAGCTCTGCCCGCGACGATCGAGAAATCGCCCGGACAGAGTTTCCCCCAGCAAATGGCAAATGTGGGTCAGGGTCCGGGAGGTCCTATATATATAGGGCCGACCGACGGCCGAGATGCTCCCGCGCCGACCAAAGACCTCCAGATGTGCGACGCGTGGCGCCCGCCGGTTGGCTGAGGATTCGGCGCGCTTCGTCCCGAGACGCCCGCACCGCCCTCATTAAATGCCGGAGCGGACGCCGGCCAACCACCATGACACGCGGCGCGCGGGGGTTGGCTCCGCAGTCGGCCGCCCGCGCCGGTCCGCGTTCCCGATGGGACGCCTCACCCGCGATCGGCGCCGAATATCCGATCGACTGACGTCGTATCGTCCGGCACCCGATCTTCTGACACCGACGTGATGACTGACGACGACAAGACGCGGCGTCTGACACCGGACGCCGGCGCGACTTCTGGCATCGACTAGACGTTCGGATCCCTTGGGATTCGTGAGGTGTCTGACAACGGATCAGCCGGCGGTACGGTCGGATCTGCATATGCGACAAATCCACTCCCAGTCGTCCGGTCTTGCTACCCGAATGAAGGCATCGGCCAGCTCTCCACCCGACTTAGGAGTGGAGGGGGGCAACTGTTGGGGGATACCCACCGACCGACCGACCGACTATCGGAGGGCCCGACCGGTTGGCGGCCCGACCGACCGACCGACTACCGGAGGACCCGACCGGCTGGCAGCCCGACCGACTAACCAACGGCCCGACGGACGACTCTGACTGGCCGATCGTAGGTCAGGCGACAGGCCGACGGACGCCATCAGCGGCTAACTACGGTCGGGCGACAGGCCGACGGACGCCATCAGCGGCTAACTGCGGCCATTCCACGGTCCATTCCCGACCGACTAAATCCAGAGGTCCGGTAGCCGACCCACACGAAGCCCGCCGACCGACGGAGGAGTCCGACGCCACTCTGCTGGCCACCGACCTTGGGTCGGCCGACTCCACCAACCACCGTACGGCCGCCAGACGTTGTCAGCTCTGACACGGACATGCGGCACAGTTACCTAGGGGCATTGTCCCGCCGAGAGCCGGGTCAACCCTGGTGATTAGACGGCTACACGGCGACATGACATTTTCACGGCGGCTCTGACAGTCTACAGTGAGTTGACAGTTCCTCACTTGTCCGCGCCATTAATGACGGCGCCATACCGTGCTCCACTATATATACCGTGGAAGGCAACAGTGCAAAGGGTCGATCCGCCCGTCTCTCCCACATACGCAGGCTCGCTCCTCTCTCTCTCTCTCTCCCTCTCTCTTTCTCAGAGCTTTCTGTCTGCATTTCACTGTTGCCCAGTCACCTCTCTGACTTGACCGTCGGAGGGTCCCCGCCGGAGCCGCCTCCGGTCAGTGCGGACTTCCTTTTGCAGGTGCATGCTTCCCGGCGATCGGGCGACGAGGCGATTGGCCGCAACAGAGGTAAACTCTATTGTCAAGTCATACCGCTGGCCCGGTTCCTCCCTGTTGCACTGGATAGTTCCATGCTTACTCTTTTTCTATTGGTCTCAAAATATAAATTGGGAAACGCCCCAGTAATTAAAATTGGAAATTCTTGTATTAAAAATTTCATTACCATTCAAAAATTGTTCAAGGTTCAAGCATTTCAAGGGGAGCAACTGGTTTGATTGCATAGCTGCAGGTCCTCTTTCAGATTTTGGGCTTCCTTTCATATCATACAAAGAGGTTATATTTTCACTATCACAATATTACTTCTTACCATCTTCTATCTTTCACACTATATGGTCAACATTTACCCAAACTTGCAGATAGTTTCCTTGAATAACTCAGCACATTATGCTGGTCCGCTTTCAGATTTTGGGCTTCCTTCTATCTCATATAAAGAGGTTATATTTTCACTCTTGCAATATTATTTTGTTATCTTCTTCTGTCCATTACATTATAAGGTTACATGCATCCAAACTTGCAGATATCTTCCTGAAATAACTGAGCACATTACTCTGTTTTATTAGAATATTCCTGGAACTACTTTGCATCTGACTTTTGTATAGCATTATGCCTCCAGTACATTGGTGAGTCAGTGAGTTTGCTGCACACTGCACCATGAAATGCAAATGAGACTATCTGATAAACAAAATTCATGGTGAACTTATGATAACATTTGTATTTCTTAATTCATTTATTTTTCTTGGTACTTATTGTTTTTCTCACAACGCGGTAAAGAACTGAGTACATTGTAACATCCATATTTTCATATAAAACTGTATCTTGTGCTTGTTCTGCTTAATTTATGTTTACATTGTCAAGTCATTAGCATCAAGAGTGATGAGTTGATCCTAGAAACTTGGTTCTGCTTAATTTATATTGACATTGTCAGGTCATTAGCATCAAGAGTGATGAGTTGATCCTAGAAACTTTTCAGCGCATGAAAGACAATCAACTAGTAGGACTTCCAGTTACAGAGGGAGCCAAAGGAAAATTGTTGGTAGTACGAGCATACGTTATTTTTTGCTGTAAAAGGAGGCAGTAATGCCACCAGCTATTTTATTGATAGAAGACTTTACCATGAAGACTCTAGTATGAATCTGTGATGGATAGTCTTCATGTGAGGCAGCCCAGAGGTGCATAAAATGCATTTTTCAACCAACTGAAAAAACTCAAGGAATTGATTTAAACTTCCTGTTAGAAATGTCACATATCTGTCCCAAATTTACTGACCGGAAAGTGCTTGCAATTTGTAGATCTAGTTAGTTTCCTATAAGTTTGATATGCTTTTCTTTTTTAAAAAATATAGTTTGATGTATGATGATTTTTTAGGTTTTAAATTTTAAAATTAATGATAAATCTATAAATGGACAGAAGGTGGAAAGCGAAGGGATTTCTATAGAAAGAAACTGAGTTTTTTATTATGCAGGATTTTTTTTGGTATTAAATTTCTATTACCAAATTCTTATTTGAGGATTAAAATTTTCTATTTATTAATGAATATAATATTCTACTTTAAAGATATTTTTGGTTGGAGAAAATTGGACTCCGAAATAAAAATAAATATTAATGACTTCCATTTCAACTATTTGGTTGAAGTAAGTTTCATTCCCATTTCGATACTAGGAAGGAGTAGAAATATCTCAATTCTTCAAAATCTAGTTCTTATTCATCTTTCATATTTAAAGTCTATTTTAATTTTGATCATGAATTAAACATATTCGAAGATATGATCATTTGAATTTTTATTTTAATTTATTTTGATTTCAATTCGGATTTTGATCATGAGCCAAAACACCTACCACTAAAATAGGCATACTGCTGGTTAACGGAAAAGATATTCCACTGGCAGCATGTAAATATACGGATCCAACATGGAATGAGATGGGCGGAGACCCTAGCTTTGGGCGCAGCCGGGCGTGTCCCGTATCGCTGCCCTGCTTTTAAACAAACCCAGGCGACATGTTAGCGTGGAGTGCATGGTGGCAACCATCACTCTTTGTGCTATTTACGGCCATCCATTGCTTAATTGCATGGGATGTGCAACCCAACGTCCCGATGAGCCGCGAAATTTCAAAGCTGGTCTCTAACGGGCGATACCGAGAAGCCCTCTCGTTCTACGCCCGAATCCACGCCGCTTCCATCCAACCCGATAGCTTTACCTTCCCCCTCCTCCTCAAATCATGCGGGAACCTCCAATCGATCCCACAAGCCCGACAACTCCACGCCCGCATCGTAAGATCCGGCTTCCAGACCGATGTCTACACGGCCACCGCTCTTACGGGTGCCTACATGAAGCTCCGGCTACTGCAAGATGCCCTCAAAGTGTTCGACGGAATTCCCAACCCAACCCTCCCTTCTTTTAATGCCATCATCTCTGGCTTCTCCCAACGTGGGCATTTCGAGGAATCTCTGCGCGCCTTCGAACGCCTTAGGATGGAAGGGTTCCGCCCGAATTCTGTTACCATTGCGAGTGTGCTGCCTGCCTGTGGAACGCTAGTGCAAGGAAAGCAGCTGCATGGCCTTTCAATAAAAATGGGGCATGAATCGGATGGCTATGTTGCGACGGCGCTCCTGACCATGTACTCAAATTGTGCAGAATTAGGTCTGGCTCGAAGGGTCTTTCAGTTGATTGATGAAAAGAATATAGTCAGCTACAATGCAATGATTTCGGGATTTCTACAAAATGGGGCCTTTTTCTTGGCTTTGAATTTGTTTAGGGAATTGACAACTTTGCATGGGCGACAGATCAATGCGTCGACGTTGCTTTGTATTCTCTCTGTGTGCTCAAAACTATTGGCTTTGCTGCTAGGTAAACAGATACACTGTTATTACTTGAAATGTGAAGTGGGTGACGATGTCAAGATAGAAACAGCTCTGCTTGGCATGTATTGCAAATGCAGGGCAGTGGAATTGGCTTGTCGGGTATTTACAAAAATCAAAGACAGGAATTTGGTAACATGGAACATGATGATTTCAGGGTTGCTATCCAATGGATTCCCTGAAATTGCCATAAAGTTGTTCCACCGGTTGAGATCAGAAGGTTTGAGGCCTGATATGGCTACATGGAATGTGCTGATTTGTGGGTTTTCACAACAGGGTAATGTGGCTGAAGCATATAGGTTCTTCACTCAGATGCAATTAGAGGGAGTTGTGCATCCAAGTTTAGAGTCCATAACAAGTCTTCTGCAGGCTTGTTCATCCATTTCAGGTCTCCAACATGGCAAAGAGATCCACTGCCATGTAATTAGAACTCGAGCAGATTATGGAGATGAATATTTCCAAACAGCCCTGATAGATTTGTACATGAAATGTGGATGTTCTCTTCATGCTCGTAGGATATTTGATAGTAATGAAAGAAAATCAGGTGATCCAGCATTATGGAATGCGATGATTTCTGGATATGGAAAGAATGGAGACACTAACTTAGCATTTGAAATTTTCCAAGCAATGATAGAGCAAAAGGTGGAGCCCAGTTCAGCTACTTTTCTAGGCATTCTTTCAGTTTGTAGTCATACTGGTCAGGTGGAGAAAGGGTGGGAATTATTTAGGATGATGAGTAGAGATCATGGTATTAATCCAACTGCCAAGCATTTTGGTTGCATGGTCGATCTATTGAGTCGAGCTGGAAAGCTGGCTGAAGCCTGGAATCTGATACAAGAGATTCCTGAGCCTTCAGCTTCTGTATATTCTTCTTTACTTGGTGCTTGTGGGTGTTATTCTGATGCTGCACTAGCTACAGTGATGGCTGACAGGCTTTCTGAGTTGGAGCCTAGAAGTCCAACTCCTTTGGTGATATTATCCAATATATATGCAGGGCAGGAAAGATGGAATGATGTGGAAAAATTAAGAAACATGATGTTAGATAGGGTACTGTACAAAGCTCCTGGTTGCAGCTGGATTGGAGCACAGGAGTTGCAACTCACCTAGTAGTAAGCAGTTCCAGTACACTTATTTCTGCGACATTATGGACACTGGGGTCACCTAACCTCATGTTTGAGAGAGAGAGGCATGCACCTTATATGTCCTCAAATACAAGGTGGAAACGATCAAAACTTGCTTTTAATACCGAGACCATCTCTAAGATCTCTTGCTCTCTAGCTCCTAGAGCTGATTGGAAGCGGTCACCGAGTATTTTGAGTAGCTCCACTACCTAGAAGTTATATGCTCTTCCTTAGGATATATGCACTGATGCTTGTGACCAACAATACATTCAATCAAATGTCATACAACTGCGGGATTATAATCCAGGAAAGGTGCTATGTCCGTTTAGTATTATTATTACTTCTTTTTATGTATTATCGATCTAGCAGCGTTGTAGATACAACAAAAGAACCACAAAAAAAATATTGTCACTTTCATCCAATCATGTGCTGCTACGTTAGCCCAAGTCACTGGGGCACCCGAAGCTCACATCCTTTCTGCATACGTGCGGGGCAAGACGAGCGGAGCTGCGGAGCCCATAAAAATCCGCCGAGTGGCCAACGTCTGAGAAGCCCCGAGAAGTCTATACCATCGGAAAGAAAGAAAACTCCTGACCCGGCTCCCACATGTAACCCCTGAAAATCCAACTCCCAACTCCTCTCTTTTCCTGAGCATCAAACACCGAATTCTATTCTCGGCTCCGCCCTCCCGGTGTCGCGAATACGCTTTTCTTCTTTCTCCTCGAAGACATCGATCGCCGACTTCTTCTTTCTCCGGAACAGGCCCGAAGCTTGAGTTCCCGCTTCAGAGAGGCAAAGAAAAGGGTTGGTCGCATTGTTCTCCGATTGGGGTTTCCAGAGAGAGAGAGAGAGAGAAAACAATAGGCTAGCCAGCGGCGGCGGCGGTGATATGGAGACCGGGGGCAACTCGTTGCCGTCGGTGGGGACGGACGGGACGAAGCGGAAGGTGTGCTACTTCTACGATACGGAGGTGGGGAACTACTACTACGGCCAGGGCCACCCGATGAAGCCCCACCGGATCCGGATGACCCATTCCCTCCTCTCCCACTGCGGCCTCCTCCACCACATGCAGGTCCTCAAGCCCTTACCAGCTCGCGAGCGCGACCTCTGCCGTTTCCACGCCGACGACTATATCGCCTTTCTGAGGTCGATCACGCCGGAGACGCAGCAGGACCAGATCCGCGCCCTCAAGCGCTTCAACGTCGGCGAAGACTGCCCCGTCTTCGACGGCCTCTACAGCTTCTGTCAGACCTACGCCGGCGGCTCTGTCGGCGGTGCCATCAAGCTCAACCATGGGCATGACATCGCCATCAACTGGGCGGGCGGACTCCACCATGCCAAGAAGTGCGAGGCCTCCGGGTTCTGCTATGTCAATGACATCGTTCTCGCCATCCTCGAGCTCCTCAAGATTCATGAGGTACGCTCCTCGGATTTTTTTTGAAGGTTTTTTTCCTTTTTCTTTTTCTCTTTTTGTTTTGGCTTGGTTTGTGTTCTCAGAGATTTTTATTTCCCCTTTTTCTTTTTATGGAGTGATAGACTGATATTCCAAGAGCATAGTGAAGAGTATGGCTATGCCAGAGCTTCTGTGAGTTTCTGGAAGGAAAAGTTTTGGTTCTTGAAAAGTCTTTCAATCTTCCTTCCATGTCGATATGTCTAGAGTCATGGAAACAGTAGAGTATGTCCGTGCTGGAGCTTCTGTGGAGAGAATTTAGTTGAAAACACAAAAAATTGGTCCTTGAAATCTTTTTGGCCTCCTCTGATGTTGATAAGTCTAGAATCGCTGCCTTTTTTTGTTTATTTGATTAATATGCCATCTGAGGCCAAATTTTCTGTGTTATATTTCTGCAAGCTGTTATTCTAAGTACATTAAATGATGTGACTGTTTTTGGTAGTTTTATCATCCTGTGTATATACATAAGAAATTATAGAGCTACTTTTGGCAAGTCCCGTTGTCATGTAATAATTATTTCTCTGTGTTGAGCATATCTGAGAAGAAGATTATTTGATTGTTCATTTTGCCACTTATTAATAATGGTGAAGCTGGCCTTGATAGATAAGATGCATCTCATTATTATGAACCTGTGGTGGGAGCTTGCCTTTTTTCTGGCTTTATTGCTGACCCTGAAAGATGTGGCAAAATTTATGGGTTATAAGTGTTGTATCCAGACTTTGAGATAGAGCATCCAATGAGCACGGTGAAGATGAACATGTCAATTTGGATCTCTGTTTATATCTTGGATGCTTGTTTGCTGCCCTTTGTGTTTTTGTGGTTCTTTGCTATGCATCGGATATTTTATGCCAACGAAAGTTATGGTAAATGTAGAAGAAGGAAAATAAGATAAAAATATAAGATAAGGGAGCTAAGAGGATTGTGTAAGAAACACCTCTAAGGCTAATCAATTGCAAGAAGTATCAGAAAGTGAAAAATGCCTACTACATTCAGGTGAATCGCAAAGAATTGTAAGAATTAATATTTTCAAATGGTAGGAATCCCAAAAAGGAAACAAATGAAAGATAGGAGTTTTAGGGGTAGATAACAACGGATAAAGGATGTTGTTTTAAGAGGAGACCAGGAAAGTGATATTGGACACAGTAAAATGAAACATTTATCTATTCAGTCTCACACATTTAAAATGATATCTTACGATATATAGAACTAACTAGAGCTATAGCATCCTCAAAAGGATTTGTTCGGAGAAGTTGGCATTGATGGCTAGCCAATGGTGGTGTGTGGATTCACCACTTAGCATTTTCCAGTGGGAGTTTAAACCTAGGAAACAGTTAATCTTCTCTACTCTGTTCGACAAAATAATGGTGGTGAAATCCTATGATGGAGTAAACCTAATATTTTTTTAATGAGCATAGGTGAGAGTTAAAAAGATTGATGAGAAAGAGAGAAGGAGAAGAACATAAAGATCCTCTCCATTTTTTAATTTGTTGATTTTCAGAGTTGAATATGATTATTTTTGAAGCAGGAAAAAACAAGAAGATGGAGTGAAGAAAAAGAAGATGGGAAATCTGAGATGCAGAGAAAACAATGGAGGTGAAAATGTTAAGGGAAGCATGAGAGTTCAATGAGAAAAAAATATCATTAGTAGCAAAAATACAAATCAAACTTCAAAATATTGCCCTTTCATAACTTGAGTTGATATTGCATCTAATAGGGCTTGTTTGTAGTTGGCTTCACTGTTTCCTTAAAATGCTTGACTGGGAATTTGGAACTAATTATTGATGATTTGTCACCAAGTTGATGACCAATGGCATGAAATTTTCTCTTTTCTTACGTTAGCTTTCTGCTCTTAATGCTGCACTGAATAGCTGACCCCTCTTTTATTTGAGAAGGCTTGGATGATATGTTGATGATTTCAATGATTCCAAAAGGCAAATCTAAATTTGTATCCCTCCCTTTTGCCCTCTTACAAAACTACTCACAACCTCATAAGCATTCTGACAAGTGTCTTTAGTTTTTGATTTCAAGGTTGGGTCAACTGAACATAAGTAGCAGTTTAAATAATAATCTATGAGATAATCCCACTTTTTGGATCTACTGAACTGTACTTAAATCAAGTTAAATATAATTAAGAACTGTAATGCCAATCCTATGCCTCATCTAAGCCTTAGATGCTTTTTACCTAGACTAGTTGCCTTCAGGCTCATTGGATGTGTTCTTGTTAAAGTAGGGCAAGGTGCTATTATTACACTGTAATGAAACTAAAGCGATAGAACTACAAAGCGAGCACATTTTTAAACCCTTATATCAGGATCTTTAGTCCAATATTGAGTCAGCTCAAACACCCTGCAGCTTTATTCTATAGAAATCATTATTATATAAGTTAACCTAATAGCAGCCTGAAAAACAAGAGAAATAAAAATATTATTTAGCAACTATGATGCTGTATGTTATTCAAATGTTGTAATTAAATGATAAGTTACAAGCAATTGCCTATAATATTTTTTTGCTGATATTGTATATCATCCATGTGATTTCAGTTCTCACTGTTTGTTATTTATGCTGCATTTATGTTATGTATGTCTTTCTGATCTGTTTACAGCGTGTACTGTATGTGGACATTGATATCCACCATGGAGATGGTGTTGAGGAGGCTTTCTATACAACGGACAGAGTAATGACTGTTTCATTTCATAAATTTGGGGATTACTTTCCTGGAACTGGAGATATACATGATGTTGGACATGAAAAGGGAAAATATTACTCTCTGAATATTCCATTAGATGATGGAATTGATGATGAAAGCTACCAATCTCTCTTCAAACCAATAGTGGGAAAAGTGATGGAAGTTTTCCGGCCTGGTGCCGTGGTGCTTCAGTGTGGGGCTGATTCTTTATCTGGAGATCGCTTGGGCTGTTTTAACCTTTCCATCAGAGGTCATGCAGAGTGTGTGAGATTTATGAGATCTTTCAATGTGCCATTGTTGCTGCTGGGTGGTGGCGGATACACCATCCGGAATGTTGCACGCTGTTGGTGCTATGAGGTATTTAGTCACCACTAATTTTTAGATTGATAAAGATTAGACTACCTTGTGTTTTTACTATACTTACAAGTGCTTACTTATTATCAATTTCTACAATCAAGTTGATCTTTTGACAACGAACACCTTGAAATCCTATCTTGTTATAGAAGTAGTATTTTTTTATTTTGACAATTTACCTCTGTAATAGCATGATCTTTAATTTCCAATATTAACACTCTTAATCTCCTTTATAAAAAACTGTGGCACCTACTAAAAGCAACATCATACTTATGCTGTTCTTTTTTTTCCTTCTCTTGTTAATTTTAAAGTTTTTCTAAATTCATTTCTATGATCAAGGCATCTGGAACTCAAAACAGATTTCTGTTAAATCTTTGCATCTGTATTGGAGGACCGGACTTATATTTGTTGATGTGGTTATTGTAATTTTCTTTCCCTTTTTTAAGACGCTTTGGAATAGGATGCACGATCCCCGACATTGTTAGACCATTGAAGGATATTCTTTCCATGTATTTGTTTAATCATATTTTCTGTAAAAACCTGAAATTAATGAATAAAACTCTAGCATGACCAACCAGGTCTTACACAATGACTTTGTCACTTAGTCATCTTTGCTGGGCTCTGGTAGTGTTGCCATTCAGTTTGCTATAGTGGTAGATTTCACCATGATTTAATTTTTGCTTCTTGATGCTTTTTTTCTGAAAAATATTTTGAGCAGACAGGTGTTGCACTTGGTGTAGAGATTGATGACAAGATGCCGCAACATGAATATTATGAGTATTTTGGTCCTGACTATACTCTTCATGTTGCACCAAGTAATATGGAGAATAAGAATACACGCCAGCAATTGGATGAAATAAGAGCAAAACTTTTAGATAATCTTTCAAAGCTCCAGCATGCTCCCAGTGTCCAATTTCAGGAACGACCACCTGATACGGAGTTTCCAGAGGTACTAATAATCTTCTCTGTTGAGCCTTTCCATAGATTGTTGGTCAGCCATGTAGTTCTTTTTCTTTCATATGTTTTGATCCACTGCTAGAAACACTCGCTATGGCTACGTTCCTATAATTAACATCTTTTCACTCAGGTTATAACATCAGGGAAGAATGTGTTAGATTTTTGTTAGCTCATGACATGTATTACTGTTTCTCTGTTCATTGAAGAATGAATGAGTAGGATTGTAAACTAATACTTGCCTCTAAAGGTAGGGGGGCTCAATAGTATTTGCACCCAAAAAAAAAAGAGGATTAAATGTCATGATAGTATCTTTTATGTTTTTCTTTGTGCAAAGTCATAATGTGCATGTAAAATTATTCATAATGTTTGGATCCTTTGGTATATATAAGGTAACCCTTGGATAAATCAAACTGAAGCAGTTTGATGTCTAACTCTGACCGCCTACTGCTAGTACCTCACCACCCACTCCAAGTTAAGCTGGTGCTTGTTGCACCAGGAGTTGTTACACTGGTGCAAATGCAGGGATGTTTTGTAACCATTGAGAAGAGATGGTTTATAATTGTATAGCGGTATATACAAACATATCTTTGGGCTGCCCGAAAGTGTTCATGGTATTGGCCAAATTGGTGTACCACGAAACCACACCCCCATTGCCATGGGTTTTGATGCCTTTTGAGAATATGCCTCAATGATCGATGGTTAATGGTGGCTGTCATTGGTTGTTTCACTTGAATAGGTAATAATGAGATCAATATTTGGAAGGAAATGATGCAGAGATAAGCACTGACATTGTTCTGCAAGAAGTTCAGCAAGCACTTGAAATAGCTAAAGCTAGCTTGAGTATGGCTGAGGCTAGGAGACAAGCAATTGAAGTGAATGCAGCTCTCGAACAAGCTAGGACACGAGTAGAGGCTGTAAATGCTATTGAATTGACTAAAATGCTCAAT
This sequence comes from Elaeis guineensis, assembly GCF_000442705.2. NCBI lineage: Eukaryota > Viridiplantae > Streptophyta > Magnoliopsida > Arecales > Arecaceae > Elaeis > Elaeis guineensis. The sequence continues at coordinate 102,493,322 of NC_025999.2, read as the reverse complement.
TCTTTTAAGCTAATTAAAATGACTTATTTTCTTCTGGGACTTTACTATTCGGTCGAAAGTTGTAGTTGTCAGAAAAGTCAGTGCACCGAGAAATGAATCTCTTTTGAAGAGATTCCATCAACTATTACACAATGTATAACTTTAATTAAAATTAGGAGACAGACTTACGGCCATGAATCACGTTTGGGAGGGAAATGTTACTCAAACAAAAAAGATAAGTGGTTTGCTAGATGTACATGACCGTGTAATGAGGATGATAGATGCCTTTTTTCATGGGCTTGATAGAGTTTTCACATCTTTTGGAGGCATTTAGTGGCAATTTTAATGTTTTAAGTCTTATATTTTAAATTTATTAAAAAGGCATATCGTCTTTTAAATCTTATATTTTAAATTTATTAAAAAGGCATATTATCTTTTCCAGATGCATCAAATTATTTTTGGTTGGTTTTAAAGAGCATTGGTAGATGCAGAAGATGCAGTGTACTAGTACTTGCATGCACTACTCGTTCCATGTATATTTAGTAGTGACCATTTTGTGCTTCCTTTGTCCTTTTACTATGCTTGAGTTCTCCTATTTTTTTACTATTTTCTTGGTGGAGTACTTTTTCTGTATGCATTAAAAGGGCACATTATATTATATTGATATCTACATATGATCAAGTTGGTTATCTGAAAAGGAGAATTCTTGATGTTTCTATTATAATCTGTATGTAAATAATGTGCTTGCCCACTTGGCTTTCCAACCCAGTCCACTCTTTTGGTGGACGCACATGTTACAACTGGGCATTTGACAATAATACTGGAATACCTGGTTGAGATAGTTTTTTTTTTCATACAGTCCATTCATAAACTTACTGGATCTTAACTTTTTGGCTTTAGCTTGGAGGGAGCTCTGTTAGTATCATTTTGATGATATTGCTGGAAAGGGGGTTGTAAATTGAGAGGCAGAGACTGATTGTATAGCACGCTAATCTTCATAAATGCTTGGGGTGAGAGAGGTGGACTGCATCCTGTAAAACCATTTAAGAAGTCTTAACTCTAATTGAGAAAGCTGACTGAAGTCATGTTTCAAATTTATTCAGTCATTGTACTTTAGTTGGTTTGGATAAATAAAGCAAAAGCTTATGTGTGCAATGCATTTAAAACAATGCTCAGCTTGCATCATAATTCATGTCATGTGGAAGATGTCCCTTAGTTGATGGACTAGTTCTCTAACCATGTTTGAAATGGCAAGCTAATGATGCTTTTTTGGCACAATGAAAATGCCCCAAACATACGCTAGAACCCCGGCCTGTAGCCTGGTAGGGTATTTGGAGGTCCAAACTGTTATGCTATGCAAAGCTTACGACATTTCGGCTTGTTATTGACTGCTTGATCCTTTTCTCAGAAAACATGAGTCACCAGAGACCCAATCAAGCTTCTGTCTATGCTCTGAATATCTAAGAAATATGGGTGATTAGTTACTGCTCTACTGGTAACCCGTCATATGATACTACCCAAGTCCCTCCTCAAAACTAAGCTCACTCTGCAGTTAGGTGGTTGAGAATGTAGAACAGACTAGCCCAGGCCGCTGTAAGCTCGGCAGCAGGAACAGACTTTGTTCCCAAAGGGATTGCAACCATCATTAAGATCCTTCAAAGTTGCGACCACAAACCCAGTACCAGCATTTTGTCGTTTTTCTTTTTTTTTATTTTTTGTTGGTGGCAAGTGGGCGAAATCTTGTCTTCAAGAAAGAGACTAAAATTCAGCAAGAAATGCACCCTTTTCTGCCACTCTGTTGTTGGGTTTGCTAAAATCAGTGTATACAATGTTAAACCAGGCAATTTTCTGCTCATGCGTGGTTGGAAAATATTTGAAACTTTTTTGTCGTGACACTGAGTTCAGAAAAAGTAAAAGAGGAGAATATTATGAATGAGTTGAGAAGATAATGGATAGTTTATCCCAGTGCCCTTATCTCTTTTGAATGAAGAAACATGTGGCAAATCAAGAGTTTTGTGCCTTTTTTTTTTTTTTTAAATAGCATACATAAACTACTAAACTCATAACCATTATGCAGTGATCATGACTATCTAAAAATTTAATCGAGATCATTGTACTAATTGGCGGTGCCAAAGAAGTTTATAGGCCTACCTGTAGCTTGGCATTATATTCATCTTCCATATTGGATCACCCCTTGTTGTTCAGCTGATTGGTCATCACTGTAATATCTCAAGCATTCATCTTTGTGTAAGTTCTTATCTTCTTTATTGTTTTCAAATACAACAATTAATTTAGTTAACATGCCATGGAAAATGTAATGCAAACAAGGTCCTGATATATATATATATACATTTTACACACACACACACACTTATATATATGTATGTATGTATGTATGTATATGTATAGAAATAGTTCTTTATTAGGAGGTAATGTTTTGAAGATCACAAACAATTTGTTATATTGGCACTAGATATAGAATTTGTCATCATTTTTAGGGTAATAAAGATATTTAGAACTAGTGGTTCCTCTATCATGATCACATGTTTTGTATTACCAACAACAATTGAACTTCTTTATGGTATTATTTTCCTGGTGTTTCTTGGTAGAATGTGTATATACATATTAACATATACACGTACATACAGACAGATAGTTCTTTATTAGGAGGTAATGTTTTGAAGATCATAAACAATTTGTTATATTGGCACTAAATATAGAATTTGTCATCATCTTTAGGTTAATTAAGATATTTAGAACTAGTGGTGCCTCTATAATGATCACATGTTTTGTGCTACTAAGACCAATTGAACTTCTTTATGGTATTTTTTTTTTGGCGTGTCTTGGTAGAATGCTTTTAGTGAGGTTTCTTGCTATCTATGAACATATCATGAGAGAGTGTCACAAGGTTTTCATTCTTGGTATTGGATCTTGTATCAGTAATTTAACCAATATACATCGGGTTGGTACAGTACATGGACCCATATCGGCATGTGGTATTCTGTTGGAGTAGGCACGGTAGCTGTACCATGTGCCTGTATCGCCCCGAACTGGGCCCCCTACGATCTCAGTACTGGGTGGTACTGTCATAAATGAAATCTTGTTGTGCATTTGTTGGTTATATATGTTAATCATGGGGATAAATTGTAAAAATGGGTGACATATCAAAGATAAAGGTTGACAATATTAACTTTAATGATTAACCATCAAGTATATGTTTGATATGTTCAGCCAGATGAAGACTTAGGGGATCCAGATGCAAGACATGATCCCAATTCTGATATGGAAATGGATGATCCCAAGCAACTAGATGAGTTATCTCGGTATTCATTTTCTGCACCCCTCCCTCACTTTATGTTGTTATTGTTACACTTTCTGCTGACAGACTCTGTTTGCCTTATTGGAAACCTCCATCAAACAGCATTCAGAACATAAAAATCAAGAGGGAGAACATTGAAAATGAATTAAAAGATCAGGTATCTGTTTGTTCAATGCTTCTTTTTCATCATTCATATGGCTAAAATTATTAATGCTTTTAATGTGTGATATTTACCATCAATGTTAATTTGCTCATTGTGGACTTCGAAGAACCAATTACATTTAGTTATATATGTACCTATATAATTAGAAGAAAGTTGATATTATATTGAAGAATTGTTCTTTCCTACAGTTGAATACAATGAGTTACAGGTCTCACCTCAACTTCCTTTTTGTAAGAAACAATAGGATGGGTATATATTTATTGAGAACTAGGATGGGTGGAAACCCAGCTGAATATCAGAGGGTGGGATTGAAGCAAGGTCTCTTCCATCAAAACAAGAAATTTTACCAACTTGGCCAGTTGATACGCTCTTCCACTCTTCTATATGGTTGTGAGCCTGGATTTGTGGATCTTATATGTAATAATGAAGATCCTATACAATATGAGGCCAGACTGTTCCTTTTGTTGGCATACATGCAAACTGTAGCATGTACATGAAACTTTGGTGATCTAAATCTACTACTTGGCCTTTGTTATTTCTCCACAATGGAGTCTTGAGCTAACTAGGTTGCCAATCCTTCTGTTTTGTTGAGGGCTATGTATGCTTCAAAGTTCATTGGAAACTATTGATGAGGCCAAAACAAGTTCTAGCAAGATTGCTTAGTTCTGTATTTCAAACACAATGTTGACTGGTTAGGAGTAAGGTAGACATGTGTTCTTGCAAAAGTTTCTGTTTGTACAGTTTATGTAATCACGGAAAATCATTGTTCATTCTACATGGTGGAGATAAGTTTGCATTTTGATATGAAAAATTGGCTGAAAATGTTTCACAAAACCATGATATTGACAGATGATCCTTTGTATAGATCATGTATGGTTGTCCTTTCAATTGAATAAATGAAAGAGTCAACACTCAGGGAGACTTCTTCGATAGAGCCTGACAAATATTTTTCCTTGAGGAGCTATTTGGATCCTTGCAACCCAACCACCAGCAAGTGGTTTTTGATACTCTGCAAATCAACTTAGTTGTAGCATAGGGGATTGCTTTTGAAGTCAAATTTTGAGCATTTTTGGCCCAGCAACGTTTTGCCAACTGAACTTGACCCATAGTCAGCCTGTCGTTAACACTATGCAACTCAGAAGACCATTGTTAAGTGATGGGTAAAGAATCTTTTTTAGGTTCAAAATAAAAGCTGGATTCTTTTCAAAATGAGAAGAAAAGGGGGAAGGGGGGAGAAAACTCTTTGTTTATAATGCTTTGTATCAAAAATGACAGCTTTATTCTCTTCATAATGAGAATGAACAGAAAATAGACAACTCATTCTCTATTATTCTTTTTCTAATTCACTTTCTTTTGTTTTTAACACCAGTTCAAACTTGTTTGCAGATTTATTATGAATTATGCCCCACCTCTGATATTTGATGGAACCCATCATCTAAACTTGGAACAAAAAATATTATTGTAATGAACAAAAGACCCAAATGACAACAAAGTTTTTGAATGACAAAAATATGAGTTATGATAAAACTATAGAAGAATCAATTGTCCGTTTTCAGATGAAAAACAATTAATTTCAAAAGCTCACGATGAGATGAACAGTTGGTTGTTTTAAGAATGGTTCTTAGATATTGTTCATTTTTCAAGTTGTCTTCTCAAATTAGTTAAGCTGCAGAAGCAAAACATTTATAGCACTCAAAGTTGCTACGGATGTGCCATCCAGTTCTATATGGTTCATGTTTTTCCTTTCTCCTTTTTCTTACTACTCAATTGCTAAACCATGCAGGAACATTACAAAGTTGCTGCAGACCATGCTAAAGCTGTGGAACCTATGGCTGAGGAGATCTTGTCCTCGAAGGTGACTGTTATAGACATCTAACTGAAAGCAGACTATTGTACAAAATGCTTTTTGTGCTCATTTTAGACAATATTTTCCTTATTGTCATGTACCAGGCTTTAGAGATTGGCCCCATGGCTATTGATGAGCCAAGCAGTATAAAGGCTGAGCAGGATAACCCGAACAAGTTGTCCACTGTACCTGTTATGATGTGCCCAAAATCCTAAGTACGCATAAGCTCACCGAGTACTTAGTGTTTAAGGGATGATTTTCTGTGCATGGCTGTGAAAGGTTTCCTGCCATTTCATTTTTTTATGCTCCCATATTTATGGTCAAACATGTTAGAATCACCATCTTGAGAATCTTCTCATAATGAATTAAACTATAAACAGGGTCTCATGCTAGAGTGGCCATGATGACATATTGAATCAAATGCACCGGCTTTCTCAGTTGTACAGCCAATTGAATGATCATTTAACTCTAGAAATCACTTGAAACTTTTTGTCAGTGTTTCCCCTCTTTCATTTTTCTTTTGTGGACAGCAGCGAAGTTATGCTGAGGCATGGTTGAGGCAAAAGAGCTGTTGCACTTTGTTCAAAAGGTGAGTTTTGCGATTTCAACAAGCCTTGGATAGGAGAATTGCATGCTATACCAAAGATGCCAGGTAAGTAACATCAACAGAAGCCATAGTTACTTTCTGAAGCATCTCTTAGAATTCTTCTGTATAGCAAGTGGTCTATTTGCATTATGCCTGCTATACCTAAATCCTTTGGCAAGTCCTATTGTCCTTTAGTCGCTACATGTGATGCGAGAAGGCTTTGTAGGTCTGGAGTTTCAAGAAGTCAGGTAGCTAAAAGCTTCAAAGGGCCTGGTGAGAGGAGAAATGGGGAAAACCCCAATATTCAGTATGTGTGATGAAAAGTAAATTAGAGTCCTTAGAGAAGTTTTCAAGACAAGATGTCTCATTTTGCAAATATATAAATGATAGGTTTCAACATGCAATTAATTGATAAAATAAGGGGCAAACATAATTAATGGATTATAGGTTTCTACATGCCATTAATTGATAAGAGGGTCAAACATAATGGTTCTGGGCCTTTTGAGGTCAAACTTTTTGAGTCAATGGTTTGAATGATTTTTGATCTTCTTCTGGTTTATATACATAACCTAACCTACTTAGATTCTAAAAGTGGCACCATCTGCCTTGTGTTGTGCAGAAATCTTGTCCATCTATGGTATAATGGTATCACATCCTGCCTTATTTGGTTGTTAAACAATAGAATGCGGACATGATCAAGTTGGATTCAGTTTGGCTCATTTCAGAATAGAACGTGTCCTGCTTGAGCCCAGTTTAATTAATATAGAGTGAACTCAAGTCTCAGCTTATTAAGCTGGCTGCATAGATCCAGGTTTTCCCTTATTATCAGAGCCTGATGTGGAGCTAAAATAGGGGCTACAGTATGGCTGAAATTAGATTGGATATTTCATGGATTGCTTCTGATTCTTAAGATCAGAGATTTAATCATTCTTTGATGATGGAAATTTGGAGGCTCAGCTCGGGTATTACCTGTGCAGTGTGAGGCTAATAAAGCGGCTGATTAGGTGCCATCATTTGTGGCAAAGCAGGAGACTCCTGACCTACCGGGCGAGCTCCGGAATATTTTGTTTTCAAACACTGGCGATCATGTTTACTCAAAGGCTTTGTAAAGCAGCCCGCAAATTCAACAAAAAATATCCATCCAAAACCATTTCTGTATTCAGATTATTTGAATATCCATGTGAATAGTCGTATATAGTTTTCATGAACGTCTACAAGAAGATAAGTAACAACATTAGCATATTTTTAATATAATTTTTCTTGAGTAATATCTTGGAGGATTATAAAATTCAACTATCTGATCTATAATATATTTTTTTTGCTTTCACAATGCTTGATCTGTATACATACCTATTTAAAATAAATATGGGCATGGATTATAACGTGGGACTATTATCTATATTTTTTGGTATTTTTCAAATAAAAATAAGCAAACTAATATTTATTTTGTTTGTGATTCATTTTTAGCATTAGGCCAAAATCCCTGCCCTCCTTACTTTAGTAGTGGCAATCGGGTCGGATTGGTCATAAATAAATGGATCAGATCTGATGCAGGTCGGATCAGAAAATTTTAAATCTAAACTTGATCTGTTTATTAAATAAGTTATAATTTACAATCTGAATCGGATATGTTTAATAAACAGATAATTCGATCCGATTTGTTTAACTTGTTTACTAAATGGATATGACATTCCATTTAATTCTACTATTGAATCATAATTTGAATAATAATTTAATCAATAAATATTTATAAAAATTTAAAAATTAATAATTTATGAAATTATTATTTTAAGTGAATAGTTATGTCCTAAATTAAAAAAATAATAATAATTTTATTCATCTAAAACACACCAATCCGGTGATTATAATCGAACTCAAGCATGATGAGAATGAGTGAGATCCGGACGGTGTGGTCGGTCAGCACCAGCCTCCCCTTTCGCATGTTGTCGAGCGTAGCAACAGTGCTCGAGTGGGGCTCGATGTAGTCAAAGTGGAGGCCCATCGCACCAATAACGACTCCTCGACCCACAGTCGGATCAGGCTAATGTCGAGCAAAACAATCACGACTGCGATGAAGATAAGGACCACGATAGCTCTGATAGCCTCGAGGAGGCCAACAGTGAGGCAGTGGATAAGGGCAACGTCGTTGTGGGCGGCGTGGAGAGGGGTGGTCTTGGAGTCCTCATGGAGCGCGATGATGGGGGCAGCATTGGAGAGAATGGCGGATGCTATAAGCTCCACCTAGGCAGCCATCGTCCGGACGAGCCATCCCGTCGATTTGGGGAACACAAGGAGGTCGCCATCGTTAGGCTTGTGCTTTTTTTCGTTTGCTCTGTTTTCAAAAGGAGGGGGGAGGCGGCGGCGATGGTGGTGGTAGAGGCGACATAGGGTGCCGCTGCCTAATCGGCCAAGAGCAAGAGCAAGCAACAGAGGAAGAGGAAATAGGGCGCCATCTGGTCACCCAGTCGGCCACTTAGGGTTAGAGAAGGATTGCGTGAGTCAAAATAGTGGCCCACGTGAATGTTTCCATCTTTTCGAGTTTTCGGTCGCGATATGCGATTGAAACACTATTTTGAATTTTAAATGGGCCACCCCTGGCCACAAGTTTATTCATCCAAACAAGTTATCTAATTTGATCCAACTCGATCTAATCTAAAAATTAAACAGATTAAATGGCTTAAACAGGTCAGACATCTGAAATCTGAACTTGAGCCGCATAATAAACGAGTTAAACAGGTCAATCTATTTACGATTTGAACCTGTTTAGTCCAAATCCAAACATATTTGTGATGGATCGAATGCGGGTTGGATTGATGGGTTGGATTATATTTTGCCACCCCTATCTTACTTTGAATATCCATAATTGCTCCAACTAATTCAGCTCAACCATATGAAAATTTTTCAAGATCAACAAAAATTGTTTAGGGCCCATTAGAAGGAACAAAAATCAAATGGGGCGGGCACTATAAAATATCATATGGGGCGGGCTTTGATAAGCTTGCGATGTTGCCGTTAAGACATCATAATTATCAAATTAATTTTAATTTTTAAAAATTAAAAATACATAGAAAGTAGTAAGTCAGGTCGAATGCACAGAGAAGACAGTATTTTAATTTAAAATTTTTAATTTTATAAAAAAATAAAATTTTGAGAAAAATAATTTAAGTCGAAAAACAGAAATTAAAAGTATAAAAAATAAATCAGGTACTAAGATCTACTATTTATATCCTCACTTCTACTTGCAATAAAAATAAAAGACAGAAATTAAAAGAGCATAAAAATAAATTAGTACTAAGATCTACTAGATAGATCTTAGTATCTACTTACAATAAAAATATAAGATAGAAATTTAAAGTGCAATAAAATAAATTTTACATTAATTAAAATTTAAAATTTAAGTATAAAAATTTTTAAAGAATAATAAAATAAAATAAAACTGTAACAAGTATCTGAAGTTGATTGGCGCAGTCTTGTCGGGAAGATGATTGATGATCTCTCCTTTCGTACTCCGTAGAATAAATTGGCTTATCTCCATCTTTTTCTTGAATTTCTAAACCTCTCTAATTTTTTTTTCTATTTTTCTATTTTTTTATTATTTTTCTCTGCTTTTTTCTCTTATTCCTGGATCCTCTTATTTATAGGTAAATTTTTCATCTTTTTCTGATTGCAAATGGTGTTCCAAAACTCCTCAAAATCGTGTTAAACCTGTGCCCCTTAATTCTGGCCATTGGATCTTGTTTGGACTGCCCAAGTCAGCCTAAAAATCATTGCTCAAAGTCTTATCTCGATCGAATTTGATATCAACTGTTGGATCGCATGATAGATTTAATTTCGGCCGTTGATCAGCGCACAGGATCTCCTATTCACGATCAGGATCGATACTGACCGTCGGATCAAGTGATGGATCTATTTTGGACCATCAGATGGCACAAAGAATTCTTTATTGTTTTAGTTTTTAGCCGGCAACCAACCATAATAGTTGGATCTCACTCAGGAATCATTGCCAGCCATTGGATCGTGCAAAGAAGTGGGCCACCAACGAAGCATATGGAAAAGCACATCTTGGATCGTCCAATCGCATGTTTGGCATGATCTCAACCGTCTGATCATGCAAAGCTCATTCGTCCACCCATAGATCGCATCGTGCACTGCAAACTGTGCTTGTGGACTGCGCCCTTGATTCTGTGGAACGAATGGCCGGTCCATCGTGCACCGAAGACTATTTAAAATAAATTTTTGGATATTTTGGTTTGATTTTGCTCGGATTTTATGCCTGAATTTTTTTTTAAAAAAATATGAATTAAATTCTTCATTAATTCTTTAATTATTTTGATGCTTAAATTATTCAATTAGCTTGACATCTATTTTTTATAAATATGCTCTAATTTTATATTTTTTAAAATTATTTATTTTTATAAAAAAATTTAATTTATTTATGAAATTAGATTTTATAGAAGATGTTAGCATCATTAATTATCAAAAATATCTAAAATAAATATAAAAATATATGACTTATTATATCCTCCAGCTTGAACTTTATTCATCCTCGAGTAAAGAAAGAATTTAGAGTTAAATATCTTTTAACTTAGAGTTTCAAATTTTACCAGGTAAATTTAAAAAGGATCACTGATGTTTAGTAGAGCGTAAGTAAGGTATGTCATTAAGATATTAATAATAATCAATATGAGAGTTAAGCTAAGAATGCTAAATCTTTTCTGAATTTTTTTTAAATTATCTCTACTTTTATGTTCAGATCATTAACCTTCATATGGATAAGTATATTGTTACTTCTGTCTTTCATTTATTGATTTGATTTTTTTTTTAATGTTGTATTGCTATTGAGTATCTTAATCCCTTAAGCTTTCTGTTTGATCCATATAGCGACTTTTCAGCCAATGACTCTCAAATCAGATGGCTTTAGGGCACTAGGTATAAAATAACTCTCAAATTTACTTGCTTAAATCAAACAGGTTACGAGTTAAAACTAGTTTTACAACAAAGCTTTTTTTGCCTTTCATATCTTTTGACGTGAAACTCAATGTTTGCTTAGGCAAAGAGGTCTGATTACTCCGCATGAAGTACTTAAAATTTTTTTTTCTCTTTATATATATATATATATATGAAAAAATATATAGTTACCCTACACAAGTCCATAGGAAGTAAACTCTTCTTTGATGCTGGTAGAAAAATTTAGAAATGCTCAAGAAAAACTGTTTAAGTTCTAAACTTAACTCTTTATTGGGTTTCTTAATACTTGATCCCTCGATATCTCACAAACTCTCTGATCTTTACATCAATTTTTTTTTAAAAAATACTTGATTTAACTCGATTCTTAAGTGTAATCAGGTGCTTAAATATTAAATACTAACTTACTTAAGGACTTAAATTATTATTATTATTATTATTCTCCCCCAACTTAATCGATATTATCCTCAATAGAGTAAGAAAAATAAAGGGTGCATACAAAGAGAGAAAAAAGAGATGTTACATAATCCAGAAGTCTTTTTAAAATTACTTCTCCCTCCAACTTAGTCAATATTGTCTTCAAATCTTTACAAAAGACACGAAGTAAAATTCGATTAATCTAAACAAAATATAAAAGATATCAAAAAGTAAAAACTGGGTTGCCTCCCTAAAAGCGCTAAGTTTACCATCTTCAGTCAGACCATGCCGATTCTCTCATCTATCCCGTGTCGAATATTGGATTGACAAGTTCTAGTAGATAAGGTGGGTGAGATGAATCAAATAGGGCATTCATCTCCTGGACTTGAATTTCTTCAATGGGCTCATTTAGAAAATTATTTTTTATTAATTTTAAGGAGGAATCGGATTCAACTATTTCATCTATTAATTCGACTATCGAACATTTTTTCTCCTTATGAGTGTATTTTAAGGTATTAAAAATATTAATTCTCACCTTTTGATTTCCAAAAGAAATGTCTATGGCTCATGTTTTACAATTGATATTGGCATTGGTAGTGGCCAGGAATGAACGCTCTAAAATTATGAAATTTTGATTCAGCTCTTGAGATGATTTCATATCAAATATGAAGAAGTCTACTGAAAAATAACATTGATTTACTCTAACTAAGACATCCTCAATCACGTCACGTGGCGTCTTTACAAATTTATCAAAAAATTGCAGAATAACTAACATGGGTTTCAATTCTCCAATCTCAAATTTTTCATACACCGAGATCGGAAGTAGATTTACATTAGCTCCTAAATCTAACAGAGCTTGGTCAAAGGTGATGCCTTCTATAACACATGAAATCAAAGGAGCACTAGGGTCTTTCACTTTCTGAGGCAATGGGTTCAACAGGACTGCATTGACATCCTCAGACAGCATAATTTTCTCTATTATTCTCGATTCACGTTTTTGTGTGTAGAGTTTCTTAAGAAATTTTGCATAAGCCGGAATGTGCTGAATCGCATCGAAAAGGGATAGATTAATGTGAACTTGCTCAAACAATTCTATTAGTTCTTCGTTATATGCTCTTTGCTTTTTGTAGAAAGAACCGACTTCTAAGGCTGAAGAGAATGGGACTCTTGGTTTATATGTCTCAGATAAATCATCTGCGCTCTTCTTCCCTTTGTCTTTCTCACTCAAATTGGAACCATCATCAATACCAATTTCGGACTCAAGTTCATCTATTGGGTTAGTCTCAGTACTAACCTCTTCTTCCAAATTCTCATTGTGGCTAGTATCAGTACTAACCTCTCTCACTTGATCTTGATATGGATCTTTAAGAATCCTACTACTTCTAAGTTCAGTAATTGCGTTGGCATTCTCAAATTGAGGATTCTTACAGGGGTCATTGAATTGATGACTAGATCCAGATGGTTGGTGGGTGGATGGATTGTTCCTGAGATTTGGTATCGGTTGGCTTGGTAATTGATCTAGTTCTCTTCTCATGATAGACTCAGCTAACTATCCTATTTGTGCTTCTAGCCTAGCGATAGATTGCTGTTGGATCGTAATCAATTGTTGGAGTTGATTAAATCTATCATCGGCTAGATTGATCTATTGAAGAGATGGGTATGACGGCTGATTATGATATGATAGCTGGGTAGGCTGACTAGGCTGATCTCTATTATAGGTATAATTCTGGTATTTGGGCCTATTTTAAATGTTTTGCATTAGAAGAAATTTGGGTCTGAGCCTGAATCTCTTGGGGTCTTCAAGAAAAATTGGGGTGGTTCTTCCAACCTAGATTATATGTATTTAAGAATGGGTCATTGACAGGCTTGGAGTAACTTTGAACAGCTTGAACTTGTTCTTGGATGAAAGATGAAAACTGTGCAGCCGTGGGACATTCACTCACATGATTGACTGGGCTAGCACAGATAGAACAGATCTCCTGATAATTAGAAGGTAGTATATATTGTGCAGGAGATTGTTAACCTAGGATTAAGAACTGATCTAACTTCTAGGCAAGAAAGTCAACTTTATCTAATTTTTGAGCTATTAGGTTCAAGTCAGCCTTAGAACTAGAGTCTGTTTGTTTGATCTCAAAAATTTCTGCCTACTTTTAGTGAGGGATTGATTTTTCATAGGAAGATAATGAAGCATGGTTGATCAAGTTTTCACTCAAAATTTTAAATAAAGTATAGGCTTCATCCTCACTCTTACTCATGAATGCACCTCCATAAGATGCATCTATCATCTATCTATACTGATCACCTAAATCTTCATAGAAAGCTTGAATAATTTGCCACTTAGATAAACCATGGTGTGGACATTTTCTAAGAAGTTCCTTAAGTCTCTCCCATGACTCATGAATTTGTTCCCCTGGAAGTTGAACAAATCTAGTGATGGCTCACCTTATGGTGTTGGTTCTACCTATGTGATAGAATTTCTTAAGAAACTCATGCTGCATATCAGCCCAAGTTTGGATCGATCTCCCTATTGTGCCAAGCCAATACTTGGCTTTGTCCTTAAGTGAGGAGGAGAATAGGATCAGTCTAAGTGCATCATCAGTAAAATTTTAAATTTTCATCATGGAACAGATTTCTAAGAACTCATCTAGATGCTTGTAAGAATCTTCATTGGTGTTCCTATAGAAAGATGAGAGCATCTGGATTGTGGTCGACTTGATCTCATAATGGCTTGCATGGATATCAGATAAGTGGATAAAAGTCGATGGGTTATAGATGGAAGGAATAAAATATTCCTTCATCTGACTAGGTAGTTCTCTAGAGTTTTCAGCCATTTGATTTTCAGGTTTAACGTGAATCAACCATTCAATTTCAGGATTAGATTCAACTAGATCAGGGTAAAGAGATCTTCTACCATGCATGTACTAGTGCAAATCCAAATGTGCGTGGTTCGGATTTTTTTTTAAGAAGAGAGAGAAAAGAAAAAGAAGAGGAAGAAAGAGAAGTTCTAAAGGTAAGAACTTTAAGAAAGTCCTAGACCTAAAGACGATAGATGAGAAGAATTAGTTATGGTTAACTGTTAATCGCAATCAAATTAGCAAGCAATTAAACCTAAACACCTATGAGTTTTTTAGACCTAACAGTTCGATGTAGAGTGACTTGACCTAGATGTAAGTTGGGTTTGTTCTCACTTCCTTCAACTAGTCAGATAAGAGATAGGGCCATAGGGGTCCCCCCGTTACTTGTCTTAGACACTAATTGAATTGACCAGATAAGCTAACGGAACCAATTAAATAATCACGAGTCTATTTAGACTCAGCCTTTGTAACATCTTGTCTTAGATACCAGTTTTAAGAGTGTGTCCAAACTTTGCACTTGACTTCATCACAATACTCAAACTAATTAAACTCAATTGATCCTAGAGGCCAACATCTACTTAATTTTAATTAGGCTTGGGTTAATGTAAGATACTGATTGATTATTTTTGGACTAAGAAAGGGTGATGAAATTTTTATCTTATCTTGTTAATGGATGTTGCCCTTAAGTTGATTTGAGAAGAAATGCACAATGAATTTCAAACAAAGGGTTCTATGCAACTAAATTAGATGCATGAAATTAATCAAACTCGAAAGCTTACATTGTCTCCAACGATCATCCAAAAGTAAATCTAAGATGATGAATACTTCTAAACAATTAAGTTTCTACTCTTGTCATGCGATTTTTATTAAGTTTATGTAGATGAATTTTATGTTAATTTGAAAAAAATAGTAATTAATAGTAAAAAAAAAAAAAGAAGAAAGTAGTTCAAGGTTAAGGTTAGGATTGATCTCACCAACTTAAAGCGTTTCACCCTTCTTCTTCTTTTTTTTATTTTTTTTTGCAAAAAGATAAAAAATCAGAAAAGTTTGTAAGCTATATTCATAAGAAAATCAAAAAAATCAAACGTTAAAATTGGTGCCTTCCCCAGCAACGGCGTCAAAAATTAATAGGCTCGCGATGTTGTCATTAGGATACCGTGATTATCAAATTAATTTTAATTTTTAAAATTAAAAATATATGAAAAGTAGTGAGTTGGATCGAATCCACAGAGAATGCAGTATTTTGATTTGAAATATTTGATTTTATAAAAAAAATAAAATTTTGAGGAAAGTAATTTAAGTTGGAAAACAGAAATTAAAAGTTAAAAAATAAATCAGATAATAAGATCTACTATTTAGATCTTAGCTTCTAGTTGCAATAAAAATAAAAGATTAGAATTAAAAAAATATAAAAATAAATTAGTATAAAGATCTACTAACTAGAATTTAGCATCTACTTGCAATAAAAATAAAAGATAAAAATTTAAAATATAATAAAATAAATTTTATATTAATTAAAATTTAAAATTCAAGTATAAAAAAAATTAAAATAATAATAAAATAAAATATAACTGTAATAAATATCTGAAGTTGATCAGCGTAGTCTCATCGAGAAGATGGTTGACGATCTCTCTTTCTTTCTTCATACTTCGTATGGATCTCTAAATCTCTCTAATTTTTTTATTTTTTTTATTTTTTAATTATTTTTTCTATTTTTCTCTTATTCCCGGACCTCCTTATTTATAGATTAATTTTTTATATTTTTTGATTGCAAATGGAGTCCCAAAACTCCTCAAAATCGTGTTAGACCCGTACCCTTTAATTCTAACTATTGGATTTTGTTTGGACCGCCCGACCAGCCCAAAAATCACTGCTCAAAGCCTTATCTCGATTGGATTTGATATTAATTGTTGGATTGCATGATAGATTTAATTTTGACTGTTGATCAGCGCACAGGGCCTCCTATTCATAGTCAGGATCGATACTGACCGTCGGATCGGGCGATGGATCTATTTTGGACCATCGGATGGCACAAAGAATCCTTCATCATTTTAGTTTTCAGCCGGCAATCAACCACAGCCGTTGGATCTCACTCAGGAATCGTTGCCAGCTATTGGATCGCGCAAAGAAGTGGACCACCATCGAAGCATATGGGAAAACGCATCTTGGACTGTCCGATCACATGTTTGGCATGATCTCAGCCATCCGATCATGCAAAGCTCATCTTTCTACTCGTGGACCACATCGTGCATCGTGAACTGTGCTTGTGGATCGTACCCTTGATTTTGTGGACAGAGCGATCGGTCTACCATGCATCGAAAGCTATTTAAAATAAATTTTTGGATATTTGGGTTTGATTTTACTCAAATTTTGTGTCTGAAAAATAAAAAAATATGAATTAAATTTTTTATTAATTTTTTAATTATTTTGATGCTTAAATTACTCAATTAGTTTGATATCTATTTTTTATAAATATATTTTAATTTTATATTTTTAAAATTATTTTTTTATAAAAAAATCTAATTTATTTATGAAATTAGATTTTTTAGAAGATGTTAGCATCATTAATTATCAAAAATATCTAAAATAAATATAAAAATATACGACTTATCAGACTTCATAATGTGCCACGTTTGTCTTAATACTAATCTTAAAGAATAAGTTAAAAAGTTAAAAAAAAATTTACCGATGGAGTTATTAGTTTCATGATTAAAGCATTCTTCTTCCTTATTTTCAGTATATAGCGATACATACTATATGATCATATGATACATACTAAATATATAATCAGATGATACATACTATAAGCTTTTTTATGTACACTTAGCAACGATCCAATACACACCTACAGCTAAATTGATACATAGTTTATCGAACTTAGTATTCATCAGTATACAGTATATGACTAGTTGATACA
The DNA here is from genome assembly GCF_000442705.2 of Elaeis guineensis. NCBI lineage: Eukaryota > Viridiplantae > Streptophyta > Magnoliopsida > Arecales > Arecaceae > Elaeis > Elaeis guineensis. Next base: position 102,476,275 of record NC_025999.2, on the reverse strand, counting down.
TATCTAACAAAATATTCATCCAACATCTCAATACATATCTCTAGATAAAGCGATATATAGTTTTTAAAACATAACATTCATCAGCATATAGCATATGACTAAATGATATACACTAGAAGGCTTATTGATACATACGGTAAATATTTTTTATACACACTTAGCAATGACCCAATACACACCTCGAGTCCTTCTCCTCTTCTAAATTTTTTTTCTAAGATCTTTGCATTTAAAAGTTTATAAAAATTATGTATCATTTTACTTAGAGGTGTGTATTAGAATGTCGGATAAAAATTTTATTAGGTGTATATCAACTAATCATATACTGTATATCAGTAAATACTATGTTCGATAAACTATGTATCAATTTATCTGTAGATGTGTATTGGATTGTTGCTGAATGTGTATCAAAAAAGCTTACAGTATGTATTAATAAGCTGTCTAGTATGTATCATTTACTCATATGCTGTGTATTGATGAATACTATATTTTGAAAACTATGTATTGCTTTATCTGAAAGTATGTATTGGGATATTGGATGAATATTTTACTAGGTATGTATCAACTAGTCATATTCTCTGTACTGATGAAACTAAGTTCGATAAACTATGTATCAATTTAGCTATAGGTATATATTGGATCATTGCTGAGTGTATATCAAAAAAGCTTACAGTATGTATTATCTGGTTATATATTTAGTGTGTATCATATGGTCATATAATATGTATCGCTATATACTGAAAATAAAGAAGAAAGAGAATGCCTTAATCATGGGACTAATAACTCCGTTAGTAGAAAAATCTTTGACTTTTAAATTTGTTCTTTAAGATTAGTATTAAGAGAAACATGACACACTATGAAGGCCGCCCCATATGATATTTTATAGTACTCGCACATATGATTTTTGTTCCAATGGTCTAGTGGTAGAAATAGTGCCCATATGATCTATACAAAATATATGACTAGTTGATACACACCTAGCAAAAGATTCATCCAACATCTTAATATACACCTCTAGATAAAATGATACGTAATTTTCAAAACATAGCATTCATCAGCATACAGCACATGAGCAAATAATATACACTAGATAGTTTATTGATACATATGATAAGTTTTTTTGATATACACTCAGCAATGATCCAATACACACCTCAAGGCTCTTTTTTTTCTTTTAATTTTTTTTTTTAAATCTTTCAATATAAAAGTTTATGAAAATTGTGTATCGTTTTACCTAAAGTTGTATATTGGAACGTTAGATGAATATTTTGTTAGTATGTATCAACTGACCATATATTATATACCAGTAAATATTAAGTTTGATAAATTATGTATCAATTTATCTGTAGGTGTGTATTAAATCGTTGCTAGGTGTGTATTAAAAAGCTTACAGTATATATCAATAAATCATCTAGTATGTATCATTTGCTCATATGCTGTGTACTGATGAATGCTATATTTTAAAAATTATATATTACTATACTTAGATGTGTATATTAGAACGTTGGATGAATATTTTGCTAGATGTGTATCAATTAATCATATACTCTGTATTGATGAAACTAAATTCGGTAAACTATGTATCAATTTAGCTGTGGGAGTATATTGGATCGTTGATGTGTGTATATCAAAAAAGCTTATAGTATATATCATCTGATTATATATTTAGTGTGTATCATATGGTCATGTAGTATGTATTGCTATGTACTGAAAATGAGGAAGAAAGAGAATGGCTTAATCATGAGACTAATAACTCTGTTAATAGAAAAGTCTTTGACTTTTAAACTTACTCTTTAAGATTAATATTAAGATAAATGTGGCATACTCTGAAGGCCGCCTCATATGATATTTTATAGTCCCCGCCCCATATGATTTTTGTTTTGATAGACCGGATTGTTATTATAGATCTAGTATGAATACATCCAAAAAGATCAGAAAAAAAAAATATCTTTGAAGACCGAAGGAAAGTCTTTGATATCAGTTCACACCGTCTCTCCGATATACTTGACCATATAAGAGGCCATCTAGTCAGTAGCACTTTTGGCCTCACGATAAACGTGGTGAATCTCAATGGAAAGATAACTCTTCGCCATGCATTGGCTATCATGAATGAGAGAATGCATCACTGCTGACGATGGTTGTCCACATAACTAGGCTACCACTGTGATGGTGTCCCCCTCAATCACAAGTCTCTCTGCTTTAAGTCTCAGTCTAGCAAAGATAATATCTATCCACACCACACATAGCTCTACCATCGAAATCGTGCTACCGATGAAGTAACAACCATCGACAGTCAGAAATCTGGAGTCCAGACCATGAATCATAAATCTCACTCACCCCTACTACCTCTGATATTGCCATCGAGGTTGACCTTGATATAACCAAGGGATGGGGGCTCATAAGTGATGAACACCAAATGGGGCACTGTCGGAGCAGCCATAGTCCAAGTTGTCCAGGTCAAATTAGTCGGTGTGCAGTGCATGACCTCCCTAGCCTGGAGTGAGGCTCTCTTAAGGATGAGCCTCGCCGACTGTCAAACTTCCTCGAATAAATCTGTTCCTAGCCAGTCAGATATGATAGGCAATGTAAGCCACTCGAGTACCCATGGCCCTAGATGAGTCACTCTCCAAGCTCCTCCGAAGGACCTCTAAGAAGGTCTGAGTAGGCTCTGTGGAGGTAATGGTCATGGCATGAAGGTCGGCCATCCTCCACACCTCGCAAGCATGAGGGCATAGGAAAGGACATGATCAACAGTCTTCTTCAAACTATAGGATAGATAGGTCATCGGAAGCTTCATGCCTCTAGCCCGTAGAACCACCCTAATCGAGGGCCGATGCCAAGCCACTTTCCAAATGAATAAGTTGATCTCAGATAGATATGCAGCCTTTAAATCAATGCCCCATCCAATTGCCTGGTCGAGAGCCCCCTGTAAGCCTCGTACAAATCTCTAGTCACTACTCTCGAAGTGCAAGTGGATCCCTACACTCTCATATCTGGGCTGGTATGAATAAGCAGCATAATAGAAGGTACCCTCTCCACCAGCTTTACGCCAAAGAGGTGAGCAACTAAGCCAACATTCCATCCATTTTTCTCTGACTAAAATAGATCACAAACGTACCTCGACTTGATGATCTTCATGTTCACGAAGATGGGCCATATGCTCAATAGCAACTCATAATCCATTATTCTCGTAGGATATCAATCGTCTGACCATCACCCACAAGCTATCTGACTCGATCCAGGGCCATTTGAGTCCGAGAACAAATCTCCCTTCACACAAAGGAGCTGCACCAAGTAGGATAGATAGCATTATCAAAGAACCAGGAACCATATCAGGCCCTCACCATTGCACTCTAGAGACTATCTGGCTGTAATAAAAATCTGGTTGCATGTTTAGCAATCAACGTCTTGCATTTCATCACAAGGGACTGGATTCCAAGACCCCCATCTTTGGTGGGTGAATAAATCATGTCTCAGGCCAATAAATGGACACCACCCCTGCTCCAGTGAGATCCCCATAAGAAGCTCCTGAAGTATTGCTTACATCTTATCGAAACGATCTTCGACAGTATGATGTGGGACATCAAGTAGATCGAAATTAAGCTGAGCACTAATTTGACAAGTGTGACCCTGCCCATCATGGAAAGGCTTCTAACCTGCCATCCTTCCATCCAATCCTAGATCGACTCCTCAATCTTCGTACATTCTGTCCTTCAGAGCCTGCACCCAGTGATTGGAACCCCAAGGTAATGACATGGTCCAATGTGCTCCAAGATCTGCAACCTATCATGGATCAACTGTCTCAAATGGTCTTTGATCTTCGGACTGAAATACGTGGCTGATTTTAGCGAGTTAACCTTCTGCCCAGATGTCCCGCAGTACTCCAAAATATGTCAGAAATAAGCTGCATTCCAAACAGTCACTCAGCTAATTAAGAGACAGTCATCTACAAAAAGAAGGTGCATAATCGGCCTAACTCCTGGTGCGGGCTCGTAGGGGTCGAGATCCTGCACCGTAACAGCCGCCTGCAATGCTCTGGACAAAGCATCAGCATAAAAAATAAAAAGGTAGAAGGATAGAAAATAATCTTGGTGGAGACCAACCATAGACTGGAAGTAGTCGATCGGAGTGCTGTTAACCAGGAGTGTAAAGAAAAGTGATCGGACACAACCCGCAATCCATCTAATCCACTGCTCATTAAATTCGAAACTCTCTAGTGTGTGCATCAGAAATTGCCAAATAATACGATCATACGCTCTCTCCATGTTGAGCTTGATGACAATGAGACTGCGTGGAATAGGAGCCCTCTATAAATCATGCATGATCTCCTGTGCAACCATCACATTATCATAGATGCTACGACCTCCGGCAAAACCTTGAGCTTAATTCAATGGGAAAGAAGAAGACATAGGCTTGAGCTAATCTGACTCAAATAAACTAGGGCAAGTAGGGCTAGGTAGATCATTCACCATTGGTGCTAGCCACAATCCAAATATAAAAATGAAGGGGGTGCCGCTAAGTAATCACCCATCCATTCACTGAGTTACCGGACTGATAGAAATTGGTGCTCCACACAAAGGGTAGATCATGTCCCCAGAATTGTCCAGGCAACTATCAATCTTATAATAGATCGGTGAGCGATATAATAGATGATTTCAAACATTTGTCCCCGATAAGCCCACAGAATTTTCATGCATACCGTGGTCATTCTCTGTTACATATAGATACTGGTTTTTGGGTTGCCGTCATCGCTTGCAGCAACCTCGACTTAACCTTTCCAACAGTCGTGTGTATGAGCTCTTGCTTTTGATGGAATACGCGCAATACCATCGCGCTTCTAATCAAGCCGAGCTCAACAGACGATGTGCCTGAATGACGGGTTTTTCGTTTGCCTCCAGAACAGGGGCTTTTCGCATCGCAGCAATAATCCTTTGAACGTCCTACAATTAAGCTATAAGTAAAAGATATCAGGTATAAATCTGATTACGCTAACAAACCACGAGTATTCCCTCCAGAATTAGATTGGAGCAAGCTCCTTGACCAACTGCAGGATCTGAACATACATTTTGATCGTCAAGGGCATGGGCCTCCAGATGGTGATGGGGACTCTGGGTGTAGTGGGGCTTAGACAACTAGCAGTCCTCTCGTCAACGTGGAACGCATGCTTGGCATTGAAGCAGCAACTGCATCATCAAACAGATATGGTTTACCTAGAGAGGCCATAAGATGAAAATTAATGGGCAGCACCCGATGATCTTGGCAGAGTTGATGACTTGCAGAGGTCAGGTGCCGGGGGCCAAAGATGAAGAAAATAACCTTAATCCTGGCATCATTTGAGAAGACAGCAGAATATTTGTGCTATGCAGCCAGTGGGAAGGAAGACTCTCTTGCAAGGACCAGAGAGTCTAACACACTTGCCATGGGTGTTTTACCCAAAAAAAAAAATTTTGAGTTAAGAAGAATATTAAAACAAATTACTATTTCTTCATGCAAATTCTTGTTTAACTGGAAAAAATTTTCAGGGTGCTGGTTTTGATTTCTTCATTGCTGAAGATATAGCTTCCATGACTGATTGATTGCTTTTACCTTTACATTCTGCCTCTGTTTGAATTGTAAAAAATTGGCAAACAGCAAACTTTCTAGTTAGGCTTGTCAGCAGTCAGATGCAAACAAAAGATTAGCAGTTAATTCTATCCATTTAAGTTGAAGACCAGAAGTCATGGTATCAAATTCTGTTGAAGAGTGCATTGAGGGTTGACCATAACAACAGAAAGAGCCAAATTGCCAAACAACTCGTGAATCCGCCTAAAATCCAGCTCGTTGTAATAAAGGAGTAAAACTTGCAGCAAAGAGGTAAAGTTCTCCTAATTTGTCCAATCAAGCTATTAAGGAGGGAAGGAGGGGAAGGAGAATTATCAGTATGCATGAATATAAATGTGTGTTTTTATGCATGAATATAAATTTGTCCAATCAAGCTATCAGGTACAAAATCTCCCAATCAAATTTTAATCCCAGATGGTTACACCCCAATTCTGGCCAATAAGTGTACTACAGGTGTATTTGTTGGCCAACTAGGTGTATTGGGTTTGTTTCCTGCGTACCTGTCTTACACCAGTTTAAAGGTTTTTCTTTCTTGTTTAAATTAGGTACTTCCAAAGGAGAGAAAAAAAAGGAAAGAAGATTCCGATGAAGAGGAAAGGATATAACAAGAATGTATGATAGCGAAAAAAATTTAAAGAGAATGTAGTTATTGGTCAAGTAAACATGCCAAAATCTCTAAAAGATGGTTTATTTAATCTATGACAAGCAAAAAAACAAAATAATGACTTGATGGTTTCTATTATCTTTTAAGGAATGCAAATCAAGGTTCAGCTGGAGATGGCTTTCATAAACCAATTTAGTGACGTAAACACGCTCATGGCTTTACCCAACAATGAAGGCTCCTCAGATTTCTCAGCTACACTGCCAAATATAACCTGCAAATAATAAAAAGATATCAAAGAGGGCACATTTGACACAAATCACATATATAAGTATAGGTAACATTTCATAGGGGATCTTAGTTGTTGCAAATTATTGATGAAGGGGCCAGCCAAAAGACAAGTTCGAGAATACTCAATGCTAGAAACCAACCTCAATATCTGCTGCATCAGGACGGGTGGGTTGTTCTTTGGCTAGCAGATATCTGTTTGGCCTATTTACATCGTCATAGAACACTTTCCACATTCTGCAAAACAAACCAGACCAAGAAAGGGGGTAACCTTATCAAGTTGCTTCTGCTTAAACATATGGAATCCAAGCTGAACACATAGATAAGATGCTGACAATTATAACTTTTTGCTCACCCAGGATAGCATCTGAAGATTGCACCAGATGGCAATGGTCTTAATGAGTAAACGATAGTAAAAGTGCTGCATGTACAAGACAGAATATTTAGCACCTGACCAAATAAAACTAATGAACAAGGAGAAGACGGCATTCTCAATTGATTAAGTACTGCAGCCTATCAGTACAGGTAGAGCATATGTACTTATGGAGAACTTAGAAGTTGTTTAGGTGTACTGGTCAAGAATAACCTCTTTTTTTGGATTAGTCAGGTTGGATTTGATTTTCGAACAGCGTATAAACTGAAGAGTACTGAGAGCTCAAGCTGTAATACCTCTCTGATAACCATAACTGAATTCCCTTCAAATGTCAGCAATGAAGCCGCATGGACAACTCTAGTAAATTATAGGTCATGACCCACAATGTTATCAATGGCAACCAAAAGAGACTAAAAATTTCTACTTTCGAAACTACGTTCTTACCAAGATTGGGTGTTTGATGAGAAAACATTGATCTCTCTCTCTCTCTCTCTCTCTCACTCACTCACTCACTCACTCACTCACTCACACGCGAGCATGCACACACACAAAAACACAAACACGCACACTAGTATGCCTACCTTGCCCCTGAGTCTCAAAACAGGTAGCCCTGCATGCCACTCAAGCATTTACAGCCACATTCCAAGTCACACCCCTCGTTCAACATTGTACTACCAACAACTGCAAGCACCGGTAAACATCTTTACTATCAAAGACAGGAACAAAAATGCTTTACTACAATGTTGCACTGCAGTGGCTGTAGAAATGTCCCGTACCTCTTCCAATATTTTGCTAGATTGTCTTTCCCATCAAGCCAATTGTTCACTGGAGCAAGCCACCTTTGTGCATACAAGCAAGTCTCATGCCATGACTTCTCACTACCACAGATGTGCTTCAAGTCATCCTATCAACCAACCAAGCCACCCTTTGATGCCAACAGATTGAACCACAAAATATGATATCCTAATGTTATAAGTGGCTCCTTGCAAGTGCAGTGTGAGTCATAGGACCAATCTATCATATGAAGACACCTTAGGACATTACTATGTTATAGCAACCTTGCATGAGCAAGAACACCAACATTTTTCAGAACCTCTCATTTACCATGCGCCTTTTTTCTGTAATGTCCTCATGAGCAGGTGTACACGGCTATATTTGTTTCTAGACAAGATTTTCTTGGCATCAAATTGAATGAATGAGCAAATCTATACATAATATAATAAGATATAACATATAAAAGCTTAGGATGAAAGTTATATCTTGCAGAAGTTAATGATATGAAAAACAAAGATGAAAGAAAAGAGATACATGCAAATACTAAACGTTACCAATATTAAAATCATGATTTCTAGTCTACACAACCATACACAGAGCAGTAAAGGGACATGAGGTATGTCCTGAATTCAGGAGCATGCTCACCTTAAGAAGTATTTACGCAACTTGCGGACATTAAATCCAACTCCAACATCTCCACTGACAAGGCGTGGGTTCCACATGATAAGAGATCTTGGCTAATGCATATAATCAGGAAGGCTTTGTAAGAAAAATGATTACTGTAGCATGTAAAACTGCATTGCATAAATGACATGAGCATGCCCCAGAATACTACATAAGTTTTTTTGATTGAACATAATACTACACAAGTTTGATTTGTTTTTTTAATAAGTTTGAAGCTTTAACTAACAGCCTTGAGCAACAAGGAAATGGTGGACAGCTAACCAGTGTTTGGAAGCTGTTGACTTGGACAGACACATTTTAGGGACCGGGTCACGGGTCAACAATTCAACTACAGGTCGACCATGGGTCTCTTTATGAACCCATGACATTATAATAAAAAAATAATTAAATATCAATAAATAGCAAAAAATGCTAAAAATTTAGAAAAGAAAATGGGGAAAACATGAAAATTTTATGATAATAAGTCAGTCATGTAACCTTTGAAAAATTATAAGAAAAATTTTATATAATGTGGAAAAACATGCAAAACTGATTGATACTTTTTAATTATTTAAAAATAATTTTTTTTTCAAAATATCCAAAAAAATGGATAGGACTTTGATTTTTTATTCAAAGAAATCAAAACTTATTTAATTTTATATACCTAATGAAAAATATTCATAAGTATAACATATCATAATAATAAATAATGCATGGTGTCTTGGTGGTTGAGGTTAGTAATTGTTTCAGTGATCATGAGTTTGATTCTTAACTACATCACCTTTTCTCCCAACATTTCTAGTTGTATATTGGCCCATGACCAAATCAGGTCAGGCGGAATTCGAGTTCACTTGCCAAGATTGACAAGTTTGACCATTCAACTAGGAGGTTGAATGAGTTTTTTGCAATTCTAGGTCCCTGGATAACTTGCATTGCCTAAGTTCATAGGCCATGGTTTGGCAAGTTGACCAGGTTGAGCCATTCAGGTCACCAAACACTACGACTAAAGTTAGGTCAACAGCATATCAAACAAGAAAGATTAAAATGACATAATGAATCATAAGTCAAATAAATGGCAAAGAAAAATCCATAAAGCCAAAAGTAGTTAGAATAAGCTTGTTGATTATCATTAGAGTAATGATTACTAGAACATGACACATGCTATGCATGTGGTAGGATTTAGCCCAATAGAGCAGTGGAAATGCAAAGCTTCACCAGCACCACTCCAGAGTTTGGATTATGTAGGGTATTAGATATACAAATACAACATCAAGTGTCTTCTATATATTACATATTCCACATGTTAAACTCAAAATAAGTTATGATCTTCCAGAATTGAGAAGGTTACCTTTAGGGCCCATTCTTTTATGGGTAGATATCATGAAAAAGTTGGTCAACTTTTTTATTGACCAATTTACACATGTTCTTACACTTTTCAAAATGGATAAATTATTTTTTCATGGATAGTATTTAAGAAAAATTATAAGGACACCTCCTCAACTTTAGCCCAATTTCACTTGCATCCATATACTTTAAAAAGTGTTAAATTGATCCTTCTAGTAATCGATATGTTTCAATGTGATCCAACCGTCTATCTCCATAAATGAAATGGTATCACATGACTATTATATGATACCATTATTTTATAAAATGATAAAAATATTCTTATCTCCACCTCCTCTCTCCTCCCTCCTCTCCGATTGATGCGCTCTTCCATCACCAGCGACCCTCTTTCTCCCTCTTTCCTTCTCCCCTTCTCCTCAGCCATTTCTCTTCCTTTATGGCAGCTCATTCCACCTCCGTCCATTCGTCCATCGCCTCCCCTTCCTCTGCCTCCTTTTCGATTGATCCCTTCCTCCATCACCGATGTCCCTCTTTCTCCCTCATCCTTTCTTCTTCCCTTCCTCCTCATTCATTTTTCTTCCTCCATGACAGCTGCCTCCATCTCCACCCATTCCTCCACCGCCTCTCCTTCCTCCTCCTCCCTCCTCTCCGATTGATCCTCTCCTCCTCCGTCGCCAGCATCCATCTTTCTTCCTTCTTCTTCCTCCTTACCTATTTCTTCTCCTCCATGGGAGCTCCCTCCACCTCCGTCCGTTCCTCCACTGCCTCCCCTTCCTCCTCCTCCTCCCTCCTCTCCGATTGATTTCCTCCTCATCCTCCTCCTCCACCTCCAATCCGTCCATGAACCATCCCCCTCCATGCGGCCTCCTCCTCTTCCTCTCTCCTCCCTTTCTCATCCTCTTCCTCCCTCCTCCCTCCTTTTCAATTGATCCCATCCTCCCTTCCTCCTTCAAGCCATCTATAAGTCATCTTCCTCCACAATGGCTCCCTCCTTCTCATCCTCTTTCTCCTCCAAGCCCACCTATGAGCGAGGGACATTTCTGTCCATTGAAAGAAAAAGATAACACCATTTATTGGTAACTAAATATCTGGACCATACTGGAACATATCAATAACTAGAAGGACCAATTTAATACTTTTTAAGGTATAGAGGATATAAGTGAAATTGAGCTAAAGTTGAGGGGGTGTTCCTGTAATTTTTTCTAATATTTATCCGTGAAATAGAAAAAAAATCTTATCCACCTACGAATGGCTAAATCATTTTCTCATTGACTGAAAAAATAATATTTTAATTCATTCCTAATATACACTTAACCGAATAATAATATTAATAATATAATATAATATAATAATATATTATAATATAATATAGAATATTATATTATAATATTATAATAAATTATTAAAATATAATATAATATTATTAATATAATAAAAAATAATAATATGATATTTTATGTTATATAATAATACATACTAATATAATATATTACAATATAATAATATAATATATTATACTATATTATTATACACAATAATATTATTTAACATATATTATATTATATTATATTATATTAATATAAGATATTAATAAAACATAATATAATATATATTATTATAATATATTATAATAATTGAATAATATAATAATACAATATATTATTAAATAAAAATATAATATTATAAATTATTATATATTATTATATACAATAATATAATATAATATACATTATGCTATATTAATATATGATATTTTATGTTATATAATAATACATACTAATATAATATAATATATAACAATATAATAATATAATATATTATACTATATTATTATACACAATAATATTATATAACATATATTATATTATATTAATATAAGATATTAATAAAACATAATATAATATATATTATTAAATAATATTATAATATTAGATATTATTATTATATACAATAAAAGATATTAATATAATATATATTATTATAGTATATTATAATAATAATATAACATGTTAATATATTATAATATATTGTTATATATAATAATATTTATATAATATATATTATAATATATTATTATATACCATATTATTATGATATATTATAATATATTATATCATATTATTACATATAATAAATGGTATTATAGAAAATATGTATAAATTTAACAACTTATTCAGAAAACTAGTAATGCAAAAGGACATTGACCACAAATTTTTGAGCCATTTTTCAATGCATAAAAAAAATATGGATAAATTATTTTTCTGCCTAAATATTGTTTGAAAAATACTTAACTAGAAAAATATAGATTTCTGGATAAATTTTTTATCCTCAAAAGAACGAGCCCTTAGGGTACAAAAGAAATGAAAAGGAACTTTAAAGCAGCCTGTTGTCTATAGGACAAAATAATGACCAAGGAAATAGAAAAGATGTATAATTGATCCAAGCTTAACCAAAATAAACATGTAAATAATATCAAGGTTACTTGTGACCTTTGCTTTTCTTTGAGGAATAAGTTAGAGAAGAGTCTATCTATAACCACACATTTATCACTAGAACGAGAATTAATCTTTCAGCATGCAAGGTCAGTCTTTAACCATTCCAGTAAAAAAGGGAGAAACTTCAGAATTTTCCCTTAAGATATAAATCACAAACAGAATATCTGACAGAATTTTTTCTTTGAGAAAGAAGTCACATACAGGGTCACCTGAAAGATGAGCTGCAATGCGTTCCACATAATCCAACATCTGATAATCAGGAACTATCATCACTACAACTTCATCTTCATCATCTACAGGCTTCCGGTCACTTAAGCTGCATGATAAGTCAGCAGAAAACTTAAATTACAAATAGAGAGATCTAATAATAAGAAACTCAAAATTACAAATAGATTTTTGATGCTATGAACATAAGATGATTGCAGGACGGTGAATATGTGCATAGCAAAATCTAAAGACATACTTAAGCTCTCATAATCATCACCAGATTAATCAGAAACCATGTTACAATTTGGCTATTTGACTGATAATTTTTTCTTAAGAGTTAGAGTTGAATGCGTATCCTGTGATAAATGTTACCTTTTTCTCCTCTTCGCCCAGACACTTCCCCGTGTAAGATACCTGAAGGCCTTCTTATCAGTATGCATAGGCAGTGTAATCTAGAAGTTAGTTTCACTACCGGCCTATTGGTTGCTTAGGTCTCTCAGCAAGCTCCTTGTCCTTCACCGGGAGCTCAACAGAATCTCAGACTTCAGAGGGTTGACTCCAAATTGAAAATGATTGATAAAACTTTTCGAACCTTCATGAATCCCACCTTGGTCCTTGAATGTGACCCCAGTTTTTGGACAAAAGTTTGTTGGTTAATTGGTTATATCAGCAGAAAATGCAATACATTGCACTACAGAATTAAGCACAGAAATGAGAGAAAACTGAATAGCCAGAACTTGTTCTATTGATGAAAACTGAGAATGAATGATTTAATGATGCCAAATTTACTCAATTAGCTCACTGAGACTACCCGATGTTTTACTCACATCTACATCCTTTTTGGTTTTAATAATAGTCTAGTCACCCCATAGTTAACTTGAATTTCATGTATTCTACTCCAGCCTCAGGTAGATATACTATTTTTTTTTTCTTTTTCAAAACTGATTTTAAGTTTTGTTATAAAAATTTAACACATGATATTTTTTTACTGGATGGACTGGTAAAAAAGAAAAAATACCTGGAAAATCCAAACTTTGCATCTTTCCACTGATATTTTAGAAGAGCAGCTGCCCCAGCATCAGGAAAAATGGCTTTTACTCTCTAAAAGTTAACCAACCAGTAGAATTTAGTGTATGAAGATTGAAAGTAGCCAAGTTTTGAGTAGAGAATTCCATAAAAAGATGAGCAGAGAAAGGATAACTTTACCCTTTACTATAGGTAGGCAGAAAAGGTATTGCATAATTACGCAAACCATGGCAAATTAATTTATCAATTATGCAAAACACATATGTAAGACACCTTCTAACAAGGAGAACAAAATAGAAGAGTGGAAGAAAAAGAAGGAAAACAGTGTGCATTGGTGAAATATTTCAACTATTTTCAAGGTGTGCAGGTAACATATTAGATTGCATTGTTGTCAGGACTAGTTTATTCGAAATCATAGTACCCAAAAAATTTAATCAACTTATAGAATGTTCCCTAGTCCATGATCTTTTATAGACCAACGCTTTTAGTAGTAGTTCACCTGAAATGAGATTAACTTATCTCCAGCATGGTGTAAAAACGAGGTGGCCAAATGAATGAAGACAATAATAGAAAGTGGTTCAGTCTCTGTGCAAAACACAGAAATCATCCAACATAAATAACATGTGGAGCCCCAAGCAGAAGGACAATATGTACAGGTGAAGGTTAATCCTTCAGAACAGAACCAAAAAGAATCGTTCTAAACCTCCATTATAGTGGAATTACACTTATGTATTGAATATATTTGTTCAATGCAGCCAAATCTCTCCCTATATATATATATATATATATCAAAATAAAATTAACTTATGGTTATGAGATATAGACTAATTTGTTAAGATAAACTGGCTAACAAAAGATTAAGTTTAGAACTACAATGCACTGTTTCTGGACCATTACTCATTTAAACTGTTTTCTTTTCCATCCAATTTTGTTGTTTTTTTATTGTTAAAATGAACAAATAAATACACAAGATCCATGAATCGACTATGTTTTATTTAGCTACAAATAGATATCTAGTCTGATTTTCACAACTATGTGAATATGAAAGGTCTGGAGTTGGCATAGCCTCATCATAGAAGTATCGAATCTGCTATCAATTTCAGACATTTCAAACAATGAAACTTCCAATAAAGAACTAAAGAAAGAAGCATTAATACAGATCCATATAACAAATAATGCTCTGTTGATGGAATAAAGATGTTGATTATCTTAATGTGAAAAAAAAAAAAAATACATTCCAAAGCTAAAGATTTCTGATAATTCTAGCCTTTCTAATATCAAAATCATATATGCAACCTTGAATATGGTCTAATGGATTATAATGCCAGCACATGGTCTCAGTAACATCCTAGGTTGAGCTCTAGAAGAGAACATATCAGGGTAAGGCCAACCAAGGGGAGACTCAAAAAATGGATAATAACATTAAACTCAACCAAAGATAACAGTAATAATAATGCAGACCTGGATACCTGTTTCTTCTATTAGTGATTCCAAAAATATTCTAGATAATTCCCACAGCTCTGCTTGAGCTCCTTCAGCATCAAGAAATTGTAATTGAGGGATTAAAAGTTCTACCTGGAAGTAAATAAAGAATCCATGTTTATGATTAAACAATATCAGTAGCAAGAAAAGTACATGGTCAGCATAAGTTGAGTACATTAACCAACTATATGGAACCACAGCCTTCAGACTTATCATAAAGCAACTTGAGTACATAAATCTCCTCTTTGTGATTAAAAAAAACTTGCATTTTTGGGCTCCAGATTCCAAGCGCTTTTTCATATTTTTCTAATCCATATTTCTTGTTAGAGAAGGTAATCTCAGAATTGGATTGTGTTATGTGGATTAACTGAACTCGAGCATGAATATTTCTAGTTGATTGGTTGGAGGCCCGTTAACCATAATGTGACCATTAATAAGACTCAACTTGGTTGATCCGCAGGTTGTTGACTAATCCTTTTGTTTTGCAGCACAAGGAAGAGAATGAAGTAGAATAAGAAATGATCCCTTAAGCTGTGATGTCATGGATTTGAAAGGAGAGGAAGCAGAAGTTCTTGGTGAACAAGTTCAAGTTGGCGGATTGTCTAATTATTTAAATTAAGAAGGAATTTAGATGTTTGATATTATATCATGTGATCTAAGGAGGGAAGGCTTTCAACTCTGAGTCAGAATAGCTGAGATTTATTCATGATAATAGCTGTTTGAACTTTCAATTGTTGGTTTAAACTTAAAAAATAAAGAAAGGGGATTAATTCCGTTCAACATCTCAACCTTGCCCCAATCGCTGGTTGGTAATTCCTTGTGCTTCTATCTACTTGAAAATATGTCTCGCACACGTTATCCTCCACCATTCACAGCAAAAAAAAAAAAAAGCAAGAATAAATGAAATAAAATGAATCTATGCGCTCTAGAGAACAAAGAATATAACATAGATACACTGCATTTGATATTAAGAAGGGAGGGAAAAAAGATCAACTCTTGCAATCAAATTATTTTCAAGAACAGAATTCTTCAATCATTATGAACTTACTATTGCTCGCATTCCCCCTGAAGATATGAACATAGCGCTCGCTTGACTTGACCGTCGGATCGCATCCACCAGATCTGAAGGTAAGACGCTGCAAAAAGAGCAATCCAATAAAACAAGATAAACAATATCATGTGGTGGTTAATCCGCCCATTATAATCTAGTAAACGAAAAGAAAGGAAATTCCATTGAGGCACGGTAACAACTACAGCAGTTCTTGAAGATTATAACAAAGATCGCATTCGTTGAAAATTTGCAACCCTATCTATATATTTTATCGGCGAAAAAGATTTACTTCCAAAGTGCAGCCACTAAAACCAAGAAAGAGTAGGATTAAACGTGACTGGGGTTTTCAAGAACCTGTCGTCCTCTGATTCTTGTGGCTGTTCTTGATCGGGTGTCTGGGATTGGGCGGAGTCGGGGGGGGACGACGAGGGATTGCCGGCGCTAGAGTCCCCGCGGTCGAATTTCTCGAATTTGCCACGGGCAAGAACTCTTCGGTTCCGTGAGGTGGCGAGCATGGGGAGGATGGCAGGAGGAGGGAGGCGGAGAGAGGGGTCGTGAGGGGGGTGGTGGTGGAAGCGATGATAAAGAGAGCAGGAGGAGACAGAAGCAGCCATCTTCAAGAAAGCTAGGCCCCAGATTTCCCACTTCTTATTATGCCCGCCTTACCGCTGAGGCGGTACTTTACCGGTGGATTTTGCTACTTGAAGCCAGTGGTGGCCTCTGGCTTCCATAGGACCGCCAGAGCAGTAGATAATGCAACGGGCAACGAGAAAGTAATTAAATAAGGGAATATTCAAAAAAAGAGATAATTAAAAAAATCCTTTTTTCCCACGAATATGCCCTTGCTGTTTTTTTTAGGAAAAAAAAAAAGAATGTGCACTAGTTTTTTTTTTTTTTGGTATGCAGATATGCACTAGTTTTGAGAATTCGGTGAGAGACAAATTTCAATTAGGCGCCTATTTTGTGGATCAACCTTGATTTAGATTTTAAGGTCTGGACCTATTTAAATCCGAAGCTGATCAAACAAGTATTTGCATCTAATTTTAGAATTCAAATTCGATCCATTTTTTTTATATCAAAATTTCACATTCCGGGTCGGTTCGAATAGCGGCTATGCTGTTTGATTTTAAACGGTTTGGACGAGGCAATTTTCTTTAACTATTGTGATATCACGTACTTTGGTACTATTTGTTGTAGATCTGGTACAATCTATTATGCTAAAAAAATAAAAAAATAAAAAAAAGAACATACAATTAAGTATGTTGAATAGTCCAAGTGCTATTTTCATGGGATATGTAAGCTACCCTCACAAAAGCTCACTCAAATTTCTCAAGAAGATCCTCTCACAAACCTGCCAGTATTAGGATCCTCAACATCTTTGGACACTTTTTATGACGCAAACCGTTACATCATATCTTTACAGTTGTTCTGTCTAATGCTTTACTGGCTCTGCCTGTATCTGCTCATGCTCGGCATTTGCTAAACTCTTTTCGGCTGCAACCCGAGCTCTCTTTAGTGCACTACTTCTCTGTTGCCCACAGGGTCTTTTTAAAGGCCTAAATCCGAGCCAAATCCCGACTCCAACGCAAATTGGGCTTCCTAACAGCACCAAAAAATCCACCAAACAATTAGATCATGCCCGGCACCTCTCTCGGCCATTCGATCATGCAATCGCATGAAGCGGTCCACAGAAAATCCCGTAGACCGTGAAAAATAGGATGGAAATGGGTTCGATCCACGGTGCACCACATGAAATGCACAGAGAAACGTCGCCGAATCCACGCATGGGGCGTGGATCGCGTGAAGACTGTACGGGCTGTGCCTGCACACACCTGCCTAGGTGTAGGTTGCACCTCTGCGCGTGTCTGCCTGGGCCTGGGCCTGGGCCGCTCGCCCGTAGCTGGCAGCACCCGCCCATGTGTGCTTGGGCCGCGCTTGCGGACCTGGGCGCCCTTCTGGCCTGTGGGCTCCTTCTTTGCATGGGTTTTCTCCATTTAGGCTTGCTATGGGTCAAATTCGATGCGTTTTCTCAATAATTTTTACCTCGACTTGATATTCGGCCTCCATATGATTTTAAAAGCTTTTGGATCTCACCTCCATGCTCTAGGGCAAATGCCTGCTACTCATGGATGGGCAAACATAGGAGTCAAGCCGGGCCACTCGATCCTATCTCCAATCTGCATAACGTGAGATTTGCTCAGGCTAGCCACTTGGCGACATCGCTCGTCATGCTCTCGAATCTCCTGTCTCGTACCCAATCCATCTCTATCTGGAACTTCACCTCGCACTGGGCTCCTGCTAGCATCTTCCACGTAAACGGCTCTTCCTTGTATAAGAGAGCATCGATCAACTCTTCATGGTTGATCTCCATCTTGATTGCGTCTGTCTTCTTCATCTTCAATCTTGATCACCACCATTGCAACCTGCACCCTGATACCAATCCCAGCTCTGATAACAATTGTTATGATATCACTTGCTCTGATACCACTTGTTGTGGATCCGATACCACCTGTTGCGGCAGGAAGAAAAAAGGAATAAAAATAGGAACACACAATCAAGTACGTGGAATAGTCCAGTGCTACTTCTACGGGGTATGCAAGCTTCACTATGAAAAAGAAAATAAGTACAATAGGAGATCCTCACACTCTTAACTCTTCGTACACAAATCTTTCTCAACTAGAAGCTATCCTCATAAAAACTCTCTCAAATCCTTCAAGGAGATCCTCTCACAGGCCTGTCAGCATCAAGATCCTCGACATCTCTGGACGCTTCATATGATGCAAACCGCTACATCATACCTCTACAGCTGTTCCGCCTAACGCTCTGCTAACTCTGTCTGCATTTATTCTATCGGTTGCTCACGCTCGGCGCTCGTCAAACTCCTTTGGGCTGCTGTCTAAGCTCTCTTTGCTGCACTACTTTTCTGTTGCCCATAGGGCCCTTTTAAAGGCCTAAATCCGAGCCAAATCCTGACTCTAATGCGAATTGGACTTCCTAACATCATCAAAAAACCCACCGAACCGTCAGATCACGCCCGACACCTTTCTCGACCATCCGATCGTGCAATCATGCGAAATGGTCCACAGAAAATCCTGTAGACCACGGGAAATGGGATGGAAACAGGTTCGGTCCATGGTGTACCACACGAAACGCGTAAGGAAATGCCACTTGGTCCATGCATGGGGTGTGGACTGCATGAAGACTACGCAGGCCGCTCTTGTGTGCACTCACCTGGGTCTGGTTTGTGCCCGCATGCACGCCCACCTGGGTCTGGGTTGCCCCTATGTGTGCGTCCGTGCGTGTCTGGGCCACGCTCGTGGGCCTGAGCTCCATTCTGGCCTGTGGGCTCCTTCTTTGCACGAGTTTTCTCTATTTAGGCTTGTTGTGGGTCGAATTCGAGGCGGTTTCTGCGTATAAACACAACTGGACGCCATGTCTTATGAGAACCATATGCTCCAATTAACTTATGGGGTCTAGGCTTGGGTCCCGAGGCTTACCGCTTTTACTATCACGACTGTTTTTTTTGGTAAGAGAGATCACATGACCGTTGAAATGATTTTTCTTTTTTTTTTTTTTTCGTATTGAAAGGAGGCTGAGAGAACCAGCCACCTGTGTTTATTAAGAAGAGGATATTTACAGAAAGAGAAGTTGAAATGAAATCAGTTGGGCATTTTCGTGCCTCACACACTCTTTGCGCTAGCGCACGCCAAATCTTCACTCAGCACACTCCGCTCCACGACCAAAAGGCGTCATAGACTAGCACATGACCTGTATGCAAGCCATCGAATCAACCTAACTCGAAGCCTATAATTTTTTGTTGCCCCAAATGTCACTTGGGCTCAGTCAGTTAGGTTGAGAAATACCAAATGATGGATGTAGATTACCCTCAGGTTGGTCAACTCAGAACAAAATTGAATAGGAGTCTCGGGGTGGAAGGAAATTGCGATCGAAACTGGGTCAGACGGTCAGGTTGTCTGATGCTTTAAGCCGACCCAGCGGTCGGATAAGACTTTGAATCAGGGGGGAACGTTTATCAACATTGCTCAAAAATATGTGAGCCCAAACCAAACCAAATCAGGGGTTTGGTTGGGTCAACTTCGATATAAGTAGGTTGAGGTTGCACCCTGTTTTTTTATACGCGAAATTCCTATTGCACCGTGCGCGGTGATTTGCGTGCACGGAGCACGGCCCCCCCCCCACCCATCCTCCCGCGCGTGATCCAATCATCGCGCGCGGTGCACAAAGGGTTGCTCTTTATTATACATGTCGCACAAAGCCATTTATCCACCAAAGAATACTAGTTTAGTGTAGGACTTCCGAAGTTCTAGAATTCTGTCCCGCAAAAAGGTGCTGCCATTGGAGCTAAGCCTAGTTTCGATCGCATGCATCTCTCAGATTTTATTCTTTGATAGCATCCACGCTGTGACAATCTCGTTGACACAAAAGCTGTTTGGTTTCAGACGTAGGGATTTCTCTTGTTCACACAAAGTATAAGCAATTTTCTCCTGCTTGAGCCGCATTTGCAAAGCCCACCTCCACATCAAAGGAATAAGAAACTAACCAGAAAAAATCTTTCAGGGTAAAAAGAGAACAGCAGAAAAGCTTGGAATATCCTTCAATTTCTTTTTATCATGGTGAATGGAAAAGGCCACTAAGCCTCTAGCGAAAAGATAAGAAAAAAACATAAGAATCCATGAGTAAGAAATTTTAAGCATGGATCCCAATAAGAGACAATACAATCGCCCATCGCTTGCTTCACAAACGCGCGCACTCGCACTCGTGTGGAAGTGCACTCACCCGCCGAAACAGGCGCACAGAGGGCAGGTCTGCCAAGAATTTAACCATCTCTCTGCATTACAATTGCTTGGGCTCAACAAAGCATGAAGGAAACTACTTCGAATCAGTAAGAAGAGTGAGCAGCCTGCATCCTATACACGTTTGGAACCACCAAGGGAAGCTGGGCATATGATTCCCACGCCGAGGTTTTGGCCTGATGAAGGCCAAATTCTTCGTAACGAACAGTGCTCGGGCTCGCATGGTTGTGCACCCCTTCGTACGTTGTGATCACATAGCTGGAGTCTTGTGGGTCTCTTTCCACTCTCTTCTTCACTGCACAGCCCTCATGGGAGCACCGGTAGTAGTTTCTGCAACCATTATTTAGGCCACAGTCATAATTACAAGAATAATATTAGGTACCGGTTAGAAGAACATCAGCAGAAAGGTGTCTCTGTTCTGAGATCTTAAGAAAGTGTAGGAAGATATGTGTCTTATTAGTTCTAATACTCTACTAGATATTTTCTAACTACACTTAAGACAGCTTACCTTGGATTTGGGCTGTTCTTCACGGACTTCTTCCCATACTTCCTCCACTTGAAGCCATCATCTAAGATATCGACATCAGACTTTGTTCTAAATCCAATCCTACATCCCGCATCCACTTTCATTCTCTTCATATCATTCCCGCAATTCCTGCAGTGACATAATTAATAACTACCTAGCTAGTTACTACAAATTAAGAACAAGAGGTAAACAAGGTGACTTCAATTTAACTTGAATAAATCAAATGCTACCAGCACCACATACATCACCAGTCCAGTTGTTGGCGCATTTAGGCTGCAATCACTACTAACCAGCGTATTGAGATCACCGGCGAGCAATGAGTCCTCGAACAGGGCTTCATCGGTGGCTACACCGTTGCAAACTCCGAGCATCGACTCATCGGAGACCTCGACAGGAAAGAAGTAACAGCCAGGAACTCCAGCAGGGCTATCTTCAAGGAAGAAAGAAGGGTAGGACATCTCAGTGAAGCCCAAAGGAGCCGCCATGAGCGTTTCAATCACATATTGTTTGGCCGGTGGAGCCAATAGCTATTTATGTATGCAAAGGGAAGGATCCTTCCCTCAAGGTGATGCGAAGGTTCTTCGATGGTGTCCCTTGATGCGGCCTCCAGCATCATCCTTCTTGATGGGACCCTACTCGTGATTCCATTTTTTTTTCTCGTGTCACTTTGCATGGGATGGGTCAATATATTTGCCGAACTTAAGGATGATGTTAGGCCATTTGTAGCCATTTGATCAAGAGATAAAACGACTGGATTGCTGAGGTGTCGTTCGTGAGAGAGACAATTAGAAACGTATATGATATTATGACTTGTTAGCACGTTGGACTTTTGTAGGAAGAGGAGACGCCCGAGTCATACTCCAACATCCCAACAACTTCTTGATGAAGTTTACAGCGCTGGAAGTAAGAGACTTCTTCCTTCCTTATTTTTCTCAAGCACGTGCTCAGAGTCTGCCCAAGGAATGAAATAAGTTTTATATTAAAGCATTCTTCATTTTGACTGCACGGGAAGTTTAGACCGAGTCATCAGACCGAGATGTGCGTGGATGCGACGAGAGCTTTGAATTGATAAAATATGTATGTATGTATGTATGCATGTGTTGGGATATACCGACTGACTCTTATATGTCGATATATTCTCGAAACGGTCCGACCGACGTTTGACTCTATCCACCGAACGGACGGACGACTCCGACAATGACTGCCAACAATATCCGGTCAAAGGTATGCCAGTCAAATAGGCCAATACTGTTTCCAACCAACCGAGCCGTCGAACCCATATCACCGACTCACTGTCGGAGGTGGCAACCGACATCCGACTTCCACAAGGCACCAGATCAGCCGATGGTGTTTTCGAGTCATCACCCGACGTTCCGGTAATCAAATACCGACATATAGTCGACTAGCACATCCAAACGCTATACAACTGCGATGGGCTGTTGTCCTGCCAAGGACATACTGTACGATCGTCATGGGGCGTTGTCCTGCAAAGAATATGGGTTAATTCTGATGACCTGACAACCCACGACGATTTGATAGCCCCCGACTATTTGACAACTCCCCAATTGTCTACATCATTAATGGCGGGACTATACTGCATTCTACTATAAAATGGAGTAAGACAACAGTTTTGGTAAGCTCTAAAACTCTCAAGTTCTCTCTCGCTGAGCCTTTGATTTTTTTCACTGTTGCCTAGTCTCCTCTCTGACTTAAGCATCGGAAGGTCTCCGTCGGAGGCATCTTCGGTCAGTGAGAATTTTTCTTGCAGGTGCACATCTCGGACGATCAGATGATGAGGAGATTAGCCGTAACAACGTGTATGATCTTTTTCGCTGTTCCCTTACTTTAGTTACTTACTAGATTCTATTATTCTGGCCAAGTTGCTTGCACGTTTGATTCTTAATTCGAAGAAACTAGATTCTATTTTAGTCGTGCTCTGCTCTTCCAGCATAGGCAGCATCCTCGCTCAGATGAGTGCCAGAAAGAAGCCACCTGGAAGAGACTGAACTTTATTATGTGAGAGACGTAGTTTTATGCATGCTAGAAGACAGAGCTTTAGATCAATCAACCATATCAGGATGTAGCTACTATCTAGGCTGCACAGTAGATGGTCTATTGGTAGTGTCAAATGAATGTCTCGTGAACGTACGGCGGACGCAGGAAGGAGAACAAGAGCAAAGGGATTGGTACTTCGGATGTGCAAACTCACCATCGTTTCAAGTCTTCCAACAGAACGATGCATCATTTCAGAAAGGCAGAAGAGGAAAGGCTATTCTATATATATATATATATATATATATATTATAAAAAAAATTTTTTACCTCCACCATGAGATGTTACAAGCATGATGCTCCAAGCAATCCCTGCGGCATCTTTCAAGTTGCCTGGAGGCCCATTCCACGAGCAGTTTCTACTATCGGATTGTTTGGTTTGCGTCTGAAATCATAATGGATTGGAATGATAATCGGAATAGCCATATCTCTTGAAATATTTGATTCATGATTAAAATCAAAATAAATATCTAAATTTTTAAAAAAAAAAGTCAAGATTAGGTTTTAAGAAAATTGGACTATTCTCATCTGCCCCAGATAGGTTTTAAGAAGATTGGGTCATTCTCATTTCATTCTGAAATCGAAATCAGAATGAAACTCTCTCCAATCAAATGGTTGAAATGGAAGTCATCCACTTTGATTTCCATTCCAAACCCCAATTCTCTCTAATCAAACACCCTCTATATTCATTAATAGTTATAATTGATCTTTTAAGGTGTTATATGGCATGGCATCAGTGAATTGGATCATGTTTCCATCTTTTACGCATATAACTCTGCTTTCATGATGACATGGATAGGTAAGATGTGAAATTAGATCATTTTATTACAAAAGTATCTATTAATTAACAAGAAATCTGAAATAATAATAAATAATCATATGCAAAAAAATAGGATACAATGCTTTACGTAGTTTGACTTTTGGCCTACATCAACGTACCTGTTGGGTATAAAATACCCACAGCCGGAACCCACGGTGGAACCGCCATCAGCAAGTGCAGCTCCGCCCGGACTCCTACGGGAGCCGGGCTCCACCGCCATTAGCAAGTGCAGCTCCGCCCGGACTCCTACGGGAGCCGGGCTCCACCGCCATCAGCAAGTGCAGCTCAGCCCGGACTCCTACGGGAGCCGGGCTCCACCGCCATCAGCAAGTGCAGCTCAGCCCGGACTCCTACGGGAGCCGGGCTCCACCGCCATCAGCAAGTGCAGCTCCGCCCGGACTCCTACGGGAGCCGGGCTTCACCACCGACGGCAGCTCCACCCGGACTCCTACGGGAGCCAGGCTCCACTGTCGGCATCAGCGCAGCTCCGCCCGGACTCCCACGGGAGCCGGGCTCCGCTCTCAGTATCAACGGCTGGTAAGCTCAATCCGGACTCCTATCAGAGCCGGATTTCACCCATAACTTTGTTTGCAGTGCAGCTCAGCCCGGACTCCTACGGGAGCCGGGCTCCACCGCCATCAGCAAGTGCAGCTCAGCCCGGACTCCTACGGGAGCCGGGCTCCACCGCCATCAGCAAGTGCAGCTCCGCCCGGACTCCTACGAGAGCCGGGCTTCACCGCCGACGGCAGCTCCACCCGGACTCCTACGGGAGCCAGGCTCCACTGTCGGCATCAGCGCAGCTCCGCCCGGACTCCCACGGGAGCCGGGCTCCGCTCTCAGTATCAACTGCTGGTAAGCTCAATCCGGACTCCTATCAGAGCCGGATTTCACCCTTAACTTTGTTTGCAGTGCAGCTCAGCCCGGACACCTACGGGAGCCGGGCTCCACCGCCATCAGCAAGTGCAGCTCAGCCCGGACTCCTACGGGAGTCGGGCTCCACCGCCATCAGCAAGTGCAGCTCCGCCCGGACTCCTACGGGAGCCGGGCTTCACCACCGACGGCAGCTCCACCCAGACTCCTACGGGAGCCAGGCTCCACTGTCGGCATCAGCGCAGCTCCGCCCGGACTCCCACGGGAGCCGGGCTTCGCTCTCCGTATCAACTGCTGGTAAGCTCAATTCGGACTCCTATCAGAGCCGGATTTCACCCTTAACTTTGTTTGCAGCGCAGCTCCGCCCGGACTCCTACGGGAGCCGGGCTCCACCGCCGACGGCAGTTACAGCTCCGCCCGGACTCCTATGGGAGCCAGGCTCCACTGTCGATATCAACTGCTGCTCCGCCAGGACTCCTGCGGGAGCCGGGCTCCGTTCACGACCCCTACCGCCCGGAGGGCCTCACCCGGACCTCAACAGAAATCGGGCTCTGGCCGTTACCGAGCTTCAATCGACAGATCCACGCCCCCTGACAGGCCCCCAAAAACGGCCACGACCCTGCTCCACTTCCTGTGGCGGACTCCGTGCAGTACCATCATTCCCTGACAAGCCGCAGTGGCCATAGCCGTCCTGCTCCACTTCCTGTGGCGGACTCCACACAGCTCCACTATCCCCTGGCAGGCCACAGTGACGGCCACGAACCTGCTCCACCTCCTGCGACGGATACCATGCGATTCTCCTGACGACGGACGCTGCTCCACCCCTCATAACAGATTCCACGTGGTGGGTCGAGGTGATGCCCACGTATCTGCTCCATTATATTTCGCAATCAATTCCCCTGACCATGGACGGCCCACTACCAGGCGGTTACAAACGTCGCCATCAGTCCGTTGCCTCCCCCGCCTATAAAAGGGGGACCCAGATACGTTATTCCTTAAGCTCTTTTGCCTTATCTCAAAACTCTGCTAAACTCTCCGTTCGAGCACTCCATTCTTGTTGAGGCAGAGAACTGACTTGAGCGTCGGAGGGTCTTGCCGGAGCAACCCCACCTCCAGTTTAGACTTCCCTTGCAGGTCCCGGTGGCGACCGCGGCTTCCTCAACTCCAGCTTCTCCGGCGCAGGCGGATTTTTGCACCAACAGTACCGATGAAGATAGAGAGAGATTTTACTATATCAAAAAAGATAAAGTATAAAGAGTATGCAGTGGATTAAATAACAAAAGATGGTCCTTCAAACAATTAGAGACATGATTACAATATATATATGATGAACCCTTAAATTAAATCACTAGAAGTATATAATTTTATTTAATTGCTCTTTATTTATTAAGAATTCGATGCTTTCCAATCTATTTTGCATGTGATTGGGAGTTTCGATTCATAAGATTCAAATTGGACTCAAATCAGATCAGATTTGAGTGAACTAAGCAACCAGCTCTTATTTCAGTGTAAACGCGACTTATTCATGAAGGGATCAGATGTAAGCTTAAAATTCAAGGATCCAGATTAAAAGATAATCCTTCACATAGAACCAAGTATAAACACAACTTAAATCTCAAGGCTCAGATTAAAAGATCATTCTTCATGAAGATCCAGTGTGAACGTAACTTATTGATCAATGGAAGAAAAGCAATATGAAAATCTAAGGATCCTTATTCAGGCTCCCACATCTCTTCTCATAAAATCTTAGAGTCTCTAATGCCTAAACCCCTCTTAAATCAACCAACTCCCATCTTAAAAAAAAAAAGATGTGCGGTCCCATCCCAATTCTCCATGCCATCCTTTCTTTATTACACACCACAACATCTTTCTTTTATTCCTTACGTGCCAAATCTCCCACATTTTTATGCACCATGATTTTGATATGTTGCCACAAACCCTAACATACGCCTCTACTCCCTATAGCCTTAGGTTCCACGCCACAGCTCTTCTTCACGCCAACTCTATCTTTTCAGATTTTTAGTTGGCCATAGGTCCAATCTTTTTTTCTCAAACTCTACCATCCCAAACCTCATCAATTTTCTACAAATCA
The DNA here is from genome assembly GCF_000442705.2 of Elaeis guineensis. Lineage (NCBI taxonomy): Eukaryota > Viridiplantae > Streptophyta > Magnoliopsida > Arecales > Arecaceae > Elaeis > Elaeis guineensis. Next base: position 102,449,200 of record NC_025999.2, on the reverse strand, counting down.
TAAAAATCCCACACCCAAAAGCCTCCAAAAAGTCCTCCGAACCTTTCTTTCTTTCCAACCCTACAAACTGCAACCTAGAAATTCCAGCAACCCTCTTTCACCTTCCAACCTCTTCCAAACTCACTTTTCTCATCCTATTCTCCATCAAATCTCTTTGTCTTACTGCTGAAGGTCTTTTCTAAGTCTCAAAAGATGAATCTCCAGAGTTCAGGATGCAGATTGTGGTGAAGAATATTTTCATGATCGGTTTATCGTCAACTCTCAGAAAATCTCTGTAATCTATTTAGACAGTGTTTTTTTACTTTCAATCTTTTATGTTTTCTTCTTGTTATGCAATAAAAAGTTACTTTTCATGCTTCATATCTTTATGTCTTTATTTTACTTTGCATAAGATCTTAATCTAGAATAGTTTATGACCCTTAGGATGAACCGTGATCTATAAGTATGATTCGTTCTCTTGGGATAGATTATCTTTAGATAAGATTTCTTTTATTTTGCATCTAAGCAATTTTGACTAGCCTATACCTTTAAGAGACGGGCCATGATCTACGAGGTACGGACCGTGCTCTTTAAGATAGGTTATATCTTTATTGTTTAGATATCAAAGTAAAGGCATGTTAAGAAGGGTACCAACTATCTAAAAAGAAAATAGTTGAAATCCTAAGAATCCATCCTCATACTTGATACCAATCTTAATTAGTCTTTATTTATTTACTCTTTCATTTAGTTACTAATTTTTAATTAATCTTTATCCGGATTTTAACTTAAATCCAAACAACTCAACCGTAACTAACGCGATCCCTGTGGATACAAACCTGACTTACACTATCTATATAGTAGTAAGTTAGTGATTTATTTTTGATACATACGACAGCGATTAATATATATGTAGTCATTAAATCCTAAAATAAAGAAAAAAATAAAAATATCCAAATGAGTCAACTAAAGTCCAAAATGGGTCAGATTTGTATTACGGGTCATATCAAATTCAAGCCACACTGAATAAATTCCATCTTGGCTTGAATTCCATCATGCTGTAATATAAAATAGTGAACTCCTCTCCATCTCCTCCAATAATGCCCCTAAGGACCTAGCTTAGCATCTCAAAATAAAAATCAAGTCCAAGCAGTGCTTGAACTTGAGAGTGGTAAGTTACTTGGTCATTGTATCTGATGAATTATCTGCCATAGAAATCTTCTTCAGTGCAATAATCTCTTATGATACAATATCCCGAATGAAATGATATCTAACATTAACATGCTTAATCATCTTATAATACATCTAATTTTTAGTCAATGTATGATACTTTGACTGTCATAGTAAACAATAGTCACATCTTAATATAAGCCAAGATTATCAAAATATCTTGCAACCAAATAGCCTCCTTACTACCTTTACTGCTACTATATACATTCTACCTCTATAGTAAACAGACTATAAAGTCGCTTTCCAATTGATAGCACAATCTCAAAAAATGAAGATATAGTCTGTTAGAGACCTCCTCATATCCCAATCATCTACACAAGTAGAGTCCACATAACCAATGACACTGCTATAAATGCCTAAACCCTGATTATATACCAAATCAATATCCATAGTATCTCTCAAGTAGCATAAGATCCATTTCACAGCCTGTCAATAGATCTTTTATAGAAGCCTCATGTATCTGCTAACAACATTGATGACTTGTGAGATATCTAAACGTGTGTAAATCATGGCATATATGATAATCCCAGCTGCACTAACATATAGAACCAGTAATATGTATTCCTCCTTCTCATCTAACTGTGAAGACAAAGCAGCTGAAAGTCTAAAGTATGCTGCAAGTGGTGTACTCATTAGCTTGCAATGCTGTATGCCAAAATATTCAAGCATCTTTTGAATATAATTTTTTTATGATAAAATTAATCTATTTTGTACGTTGATCCCTATGAATCTCCATACCTAAAATTTTTTTTACTGTATCCAAGTCCTTCATCTCAAATTCACTGCTAAGCTGAGTCTTTAACTTCTTAATCTCAAATATATTTTTTACTGCAATGAGCATGCCATCAGTATAGAGCAATAAATAAATCAAAAAATAATCTGAAAGTCTTCTGTAATAAATACAACTATCATAATCACTCCCAAGAGTAACCATGCCCAAGTATAAGTACATCAAACTATTTATACTACTGCCTCGGAGATTGCTTCCAACATACAATGATTTTCTCAATAAGCAAGTATAGTGCCCCTTATCCTAAACAACAAATTACTCTGACTACTGTGTGTGAATATGTTCCTCAAGCTCACTATGTAAAAAAGTTATCTTAATATCAAGCTACTTAAGTTCTAAGTCAAATAATACAATAATGACAAGCAACACACAAATAGAGCTATGCTTCATAATAGGAAAGAAAATTTTATTAAAGTCTATATCTTCTCTTTTACTGTAGTCCTTTGCAACCATACGTACTTTAAACCTTACTGCTTTAACCTCTGAATTTTTTTTTTCTTCTTGAAGACCTATTTGCATCCAATAATTTTGGCTTGTGGTGGTTTCACAAGCCTCCATATCTGATTCTTGTGAAGAGACTCAATCTCCTGACTCATGGCGATAAATCATTATATAGACTCACTGTTAGTGATAGCCTCATAATAACTGATAGAATCCTAAATCTCGATAAACTCTACCACAGATAATGCAAAAAAAATCAAATCTGCATATCTATATCTCTGAGGGGGTCTAATCTGCCTCCTCAATCTACTAGCATCTATGATATATTATTGCTCTTATGAGGCATCTCTCTCATCAACAATCTCAAGCTCATCATCTTGAACTGACTAAACTGAAGAATCACCTTATAATGGATGAATTGAAGGTTTAATCTCAAGCTCTAATACTAGTTTGTTGCAAAATTATCTATTAATTAATATAAAATCTATAATAATAATAAATAATCACATGCAGAAAAAATAGGATAAAATAATTTATATTATTCAGCCTTTGGCCTACATCCATGGGTGAAAATAGGGAGAGATTTTACTATATCAAAAAAGATGAAGTATAATAAATAAATATATATCATATTATATATATAGAGAGAGATTAGGCTATGGTCGATCGGATCCTAGCTCCCATCTGGTCGGATCCCCCTCCATTGGATCGACGTGTATCTCAGAGTTTTTTTTTATAAGCTAATAGAAGAGTTCGAAGGGCGTTAGCTGAGCTGGCATATTAAAAAAAAACAGCATTCAATGGGATGCGATGAGATGTAAGGCCAACACGACCGTCATCGTCTCCTCCACCACCGTCTTCCGGTAACCCCCCCACCCATCTCATCTCTTCTTCTCTCTCTCCCCCCACCCATGACTGCCATCTTTCGGTACCCCACCCCACCTGTGCCTCCTCTCTTCTTCTCTCTCTCCCCACCCACGACCGCCATCTTCTAATAACCCCCCCACCTGTGCCTCCTCTCTTTTTCTCTCTCTCCCGCGATCGCCATCTCATCTCCTCTCAAGTCGAGTTTTTCATCCCGTGACCGCCATCTCCTCTCCTCCCAAATCCTCTATTAACCATTACTGAATATTTTTTATGAATTATATTCAAAAATTTATATTCTCATTGTTATTTTTTTATTATTTGTGATTATATTGAGAGAATAAATATAAACTACAAATAATCCTGGATAGAATAAACACTCCATCCACGATAAACAACAAGAGAGGAGGATAAATACTAAATCCTATAAAAATAAATACAAACTATCAAAGGATAAATATAAATTCTAAATAATAAACAAAAATTATGAATAATAAATACAAAAAAACTATGAATAAACATAAACTTTATACAGATAAATAAAAATTTTGAATAATAAATACAAACTTCGTATCGATAAACAAAAATTTTTCAGGATAAACACAAACTCAAGGTTCAAAAGTTAAGTGATCCTAGGATCCACCCATGATAAACACAATGATAGAGCAAACACAAACTCCAAATAATAAACAGAAACTACAAATAATAAACACGGAGTGACTCTGTGCAGATAAATAGAAACTGCGAATAATAAACACAAATTCTATGTCAATAAACAGAAACTTTTTAAGATGTACACAAACTCGGATTAGGCTCCAGTTGGAGTTTGTATTTATTATTTAGAGTTTGTGTTTATCCTCTGATAGTTTGTATTTATTTTCACAGAACTTAGTATTTAACATCCTCTCTTATGTTTTATCCTAGGTAGATCATTGGATCACTCAACTTTTAAATCCTGAGTTTGTGTTTATCCTGAAAAATTTTTATTTATCGACACGAAATTTATATTTATTATTCATAGTTTCTGTTTTTATGCAAAGGCCCGAATTATGATCCGACCCGAAGAGCCCGTGTTGTGATCCTAATGGAATTTGTTGTAAGGTCAGTGATGAGCTTCGGATCCGAAACCAATATTAATATGGTATTTATCTTAAAAAATTTCTATTTATCGGTACTTTATTATGCAAACTACTATCATCTATCATCATGACAGATTTCGAATAGCTTTTAGAGTTGTGCATGGGTGCCTTCATCCTTCCTGAATATTTTTTTTTGTCTCCACAGAACAGAGGACTCGTGTCCTCTTCTTCCTCCTTCATTCAGGGAACAGGTTTAATAAATGAACAAAATTTAAGCCTAAAATCAGAGAGATTGACGAATGAAGCTGGAAGGATTCATGAAGGCACCTTCAGGTGCCTCCTCTCTTCATCGCATGTAGGCACCTAGGCACCTAAATGTGAATTATAGACATCTACAATTCATGTAGGCATTTACATAAGGAGGAGGCCATCGACAGGGCGATGGAGGCCGACGATGGCATAGCCAGGCTCGATGGATGCACGAACGCCTTGCCTAGAAGTATGTAGTGCCTATATGTGAATTGTAGATGCCTATATATGAATTGTACATGTGAATTGTAGGCGTCTACAATTCACATGTAGGCATCTACATGTGGAGGAGGCCGCCGACGGTGGTGCAGCCAGGCCCGACAGACGTACGAGCGTCACACCTCGGAGCATGTAGCATCTATATGTGAATTGTAGGCGCCTTTAGATGAATTATAGGTGCCTACAATTTACATGTAGGCGCCTACATGTGGAGGAGGCCGTTAGTGGGGCGGCGAAGGCCGGCGGCAATGCAGTCAGACCTAGCGAACATGCGAGCTCCTCACTTGGGAGCATGTAGTGCTTACATGTGAATTATAGGCACCTACATACAGAGGAAGCCGTCGGTGGGCTGACAGAGGACGCCGACAGACCGACGGAGGTCGACAGCAGTGCAGCTAGATCCCACGGACATGTGAGCGCCTCCTCGCCTAAGAGCATATAGCGCCTACATATGAATTGTAGGCACCTACAATTCAATTGTAGGCATCTATAATTCAAATGTAGGAGCCTACATATTCCATGTAGGTGAGGTGCGTGCGTCTACCGGGTCTGGCTGCATCATCGCTGGCCTCCACCAACCCGCCGCCCCCGTGGGATATGCCATCTACTTTGAATTTCTCTTGCACGTATCTTTGTCGTCTGGACTCTGTTTGGAATGTGCTTGGCTCGTTGGACTCCGTTTATTGTTTTGGATCTCGTTCTAGGCTTATTGTGGACCGAATCTCTAGGATGAGAAAGCGTGAAGTCGAGGGGTGGAGGACAGGGTGGTGGGGCAGGTGCTTGGGGGAGGGGGACCCACAGGCGAGTGTGGGGCTTGGAGGATGGCGTGGAGGAGTGACGGAACTGCGAGTGGCACCGAATGGGGTGGGTGCGGGGCGATCGTGGGATGAGAAAGGCAGAGGATTTCGAGGGGGAAATCGGAGGGGGTGGGTGCGGGGCAACTGCATCTCCCAGTCGCTTTTTTTTTTATGGTGAATGAAGGCACCTTCATGATTCATGAAGGTGCTTTCAGCACTGTAGCATAATGAGAGGAGGAGGGTGGCGTTGTATTGCAGTCAATGCATGCTTTCTTCATCACATCTTTCTTTTTTTTTTAAACAATACCAGATCAGCTAGCGGGCGAGCAAAGTCCTCCGCTTGCTTTTTAGGAGAGTCTTGAAGATGTGCTTCGATCCAATAGACAAAGAATCGATCGGATACAAGCTGGAATCCGATCGATCGGAGCCTAATCTACTTTGATATATATATAACCATTAAATCTTAAAATTAAAAAAAAATCAAAATATCTAAATGAGCAAATTAAAATCTAAAATGGGTTAGATTCGTGTCATGGGTCACAAGCCACGCTTAACAGGCACGGGTAAAGGGGTGAAACTAAAATTTTTCCCTACCTGTGGACACCAAGAATCAAGGTAAAGTAAAACATTCAAATCGTAGAAGCAGCACATGTCATTTAAAAAATATCCCTAATGACTGGAAATATCTAATGCACTTCTCTTTTGTTCCTAAGGTCATATGCAGGGACTGCACATTGTCCAGTGGTCTTATAGCTTTGATGTGACTCACAAAAATCGATGCAATGACAAGGAGTGGTTGAATCATACACTGCCAATCAAAGTCATGTAGATTCAAAAAGATTTTTGCATAACCAATCACTGTCATGCTGCACCTTTTTTTTTTATTGTTTCAGACATTACATCAATTAAATTTGGTTGCTTTGATAACTCATCTTTGGATTGTTTAAAGCTCCACTAAAACCAGTTAGCTCATTCCATCAGCCAATTTTGACTGCAAGTTGCATTAAATATCAACCAAGTCATTCACATTCCATAAATCATACAGATCATCAAGGCAACAACAACAAGTTATAGATAAATGAAGAATTTGATTACAAACTGAGTGTTAAATTTTTGATAAAAGATATATAATTATTTCAAATGATGAGTCATCTAAGTTGAAGAGATTCATCCTATTAGAAATAATTTATATTAAAAATAGTTAGAAATCAAAATTCATGTATTATCTTGAATTTGTGCATCAAGTGGATACAGAAATAAATGGTATCAAATGTAGTAATGTACTAAAATATATGGTAGGACATACAAATAGAAAGTTTATTTCATTAATCATGATCTTCACATCTTAAAACATAGATAAACTTAAATTTACTATATTTGATTATTAGATTATAATAAGAGATAATAAAATGCAGTAAAATCCGTTTATTTTTGCCCCTAACTATTCTTTAAACTAAAGACCATCAAAGACATGCATATTTCAGTTTTTAAACATTTTTAATAGTAGAGATCATTTTTAATATTTAATTTTTTTTAAATTTGGACAATTTATTATAATTTTTAATCATTAATTTTTTTTCAAAGATTTAATATAAAATATATTCAATTCAAATTATAAATAAATATTTCTTAAGCTTTAATATTCTAGGCTAAAGTCGTGGAGGGTCATGTCTTAATCTCAAAACACTAATAAAAGTACAATACAACCCTCGGATTCAAAAGCATATCCCTATATCTTATGATCTTATCACCACTTTCCAAAGGCGGTCCACCAATCTGCATGCAAGTTTGCTTCTGGAGTGAAGGAGCCATTGGTATCACATATTTAATTATTTCCAAATTCCAACCTTCCAAGCCTTTCTTCCATTGCACCAGCTCTCATGGAATCAAATCTTGTGGTCATCATGCCCTCATAATGAGGTGTCTAGGTCATCTTAAACGACCGTGCATATTTATGAGGTTTGACCATAACATATATGTCAAGGAGAAAGATAAGCATTGCATTTGAAAGACTTTAGACTTTGTTACTGTTGATATTATGTTTGGACGTGGCATCCATAACATTAGCAACCATATATTAGTGAAAGCGTGCAAATGTCCAAAAAATTCCTTAGTTCATTCAACTTAAAAGGGTGTTCCAATTTCTAATCTGATGGATAAAGAGGTCGCTCCCGGTTTTACCGCCTTACCTTTGTGATGTTGCACATAGCCTAGAACTTTTCAATAGTGCCACCTAACCGTGGAGCTGAATGGATATGAGCATGGAGTGGAATGGGTGATATTTGACTAAAGCCCAAAGCCTAGAATGTTCAACATTGCCTCCTAACTTGGCATTATATTATGCAACATATTTAAGGGTTTGAGTACTACAATTAGTCTATTAATCTCCTACTGTAGAAAATTCTTAAAACTGAAACCAAGAATTGTACTATTTTTATTTATTTAAGGCTGTCACTATGTGCCTCCTCATCCTGTTCACCACAGAAATTTAGTTAAATCTCTTTTGGCCCATCGAAATCTTCCATATACTGGCACTATAGGTTCTCAGGTGTCCGCTTCCAATTTTCTAGCAGATTTACATTTCCAGACTTGCTAATCACTGATAGACCATCTACATATATCATTTTACATGAGGTTCTCACACGTTATTAAAAACCATATATGGATCCTAGAACCTAGATATGATGGCGGATCAAATGTTTGTTTGTGGGTTTAAAGTTCTCCCACCGCGCTCACCTTCAACGACTTGATGCAATGCTTGATGGATTTAGTAGGGGCTATGCTAATGCTCTATTGTTGGCCGTTCTACAAACTCTGGAATATTTTAACGTAGAACATGCTTTCAGGAAAGCGAACTGTCCTGCTGATTGGTTAGCTGGAGATGCCGTGCCAACCAATTTGGCGCTTCTACTACAAGTGGATGCAATGGGTACATTGTAGTTATTGCCGGTGTTCATAATTTGGATCTGATCCTTTTTTTTTATTTTCTCCGTGAAACTTAAAAAAAAAAAAATCCTAACTAAGGATCAAAGTGGTATAAATATTGTCAATTCGGATTTATTTTCATATCCGAATCAAATCGAATATAGATAGAAATTTGAGGATCCGACTAATATCCGTATCTGAATCCATATTCGTCAAAAAAAAATAAATATGGATATGTGATAAAGATAATTTCTTCTCTCTTGTTGATTCATTGTCCTCTGAAAAGAATATATAGATTATAATTATAATCTAGACCAGCTATTATAGAACTTTAAATTACATGATATTGTAATCTAGACTAGCTATGACAAGAATTCAAATTATATGCTATTATAGTCTTGGCCAGTTATGACAAGATTTCAAATTTTATGCTAAGGAAGGATGCCAGCTATTACAGGAGAAGCATTTCAAATTTCATGCTAAGTAAAGAGAAACCAAATATATAATTTGAGCGATGCATTGATAAAAAGCTAAATATAGGTGAACCAAATATAGAAGATGATCTATGCATTGACACACCCTCTCAAGTTGAAGATTCATGACCACGAATTTTCAACTTGTTTTGTAAGAATCTGAAACGTGAGGTACCCAAAGACTTGATGAGAATATCGACAAGCTAATCTTGAATGGAAATGAACTGAATAGATAGTTGACATCATGCAACACGTTTATGAATAAAATAAAAATCAATCTCGACATATTTCATACAAGCATGAAAAACAGGATTGGCCAAGAGATAAGTGGCCCAGTATTGTCGCACCATAGAATTGGGGAACTATAAAAATGATGGCCTAGCTCCTGAAATAAAGACTCAAAACAAATTAGTCCAGCTGATGCAACAGCTAAGGCTTTATATTCAGACTCTGTCGAAGAGCGAGTGACTGTCTTCTATTTACGAGATGCCCAAGAAATGATGTTGGGATCGAGAAAAATTGCATAACCTCCAGTGGAGTACTGATCGATCCCACTATCTGCCCAATCTACATCGGAGAAGGCTTGAAGAGAGTGAGAGATTGACCGGCTAATCTATAACCCATGATCAGCTATTGCTTTAAGGTACCATAAGATTCATTTGATCATAACCTAATAATCAGCACTAGGAGAATGCATAAATCGACATACTTTATTCACTGCAAAGAAAATGTCAAGGCGTGTCAAAATGACATACTGAAGAGCTCCAACAATGGAGTGGTACTATGTGTAGTCCAGATAGGAAGCACCCTCTGAATTAGAAACCTATGGTGGAGCCATTGGGCTCTGAACAGGTTTACAATCAACCATGCCTGTCCTAGAAAGTAGATTTCTAATGTAGTAGGTTTAAGATAATAATAAATCGGTAGAGTTTCGAACAGCTTCAATTTTTAAGAAAAAATAGAAATTACCATCATCTTTAATGGAGAATTATGTAGCCAGCTGACGAAGGAGTAGAAAGACGATTGGAATCACTGCTGGTTACCAAAATATCATCAACATAGATAAGTACATAGATCATATGAGAGATCTCTTCAAAATAAATAATGAAGGATCGATCTTGCTGGCAACAAACCCCAATCCAAGAAGAAACTGAGAGAAACGATGAAACCAGGCATGGGGTGCTTGTTTTAACCCATATAGAGATTTGTGAAGATGACAGACATAATTTGGATGGTCGCCATCTTCAAAATCTGGCGGTTGGGATATATAGATTTTTTTTGTCAAATTGCCATATAGAAATGTATTGTGAACATCTAATTGTCGGATGGACCAACCCTGAGAGATTGTAAGACTTAAAACAGTCCTAATTGTGATAGGCTTGATAACCAGCCTGAATGTCTCGTTGTAGTCGAGGCCAAGTTGTTGGTGGAAACCTTTAGCCACTAAACATGCTTTGTAGTGCTCAAGAGAGCCATCAGCCTTTCGCTTGATTCTATACACCTATTTACATCCAATCAAATTTTGTTGGTTAGATGAATATGGTACGAGAGACCATGTACCATTGTAAACTAGAGCATGAAATTTCTCAGTCGTTGTAGCATGCCACTCAGGGTGTTTTGATGCCTATGTAAAATAAGTAGGTTCCTTGGTGAGCATAATGATGGTGAGGGTGGATGGCTGGTTTGGACGGGATCGAAATACCATAGAATGGGTACAGGTGATTTGAGCAAGTGGGTCAGAGGAGGACGTGTCTAACTGAGAATCAACTATTGGGGAAGGTGTAGGAAGAAAGGGTGTTGCTGATAAAAGATTGTGATAGAGGTCAGTAAGTAACTTGGTTTGAATAGGTACAGAGTCGTTAATGCTAGAGGGAGGAGATACTACCAGTAAAAAGGAATGGAGAATTGGTGGAGGGACGGACACTAGTGGTGGGGTGGTCTTTTGTAAAGACTGAAGAGATGTAACACCCCAAGAGTGGAAGGGGGAGATGGTTGCAGTGGAGGATTCAATAGGGAGTGAGATTGAAAAGAAAAAGTAGATTCATCAAAGCGAACAGGCCTAGCGATATATGTACGATTTATTTGTCAAATCGAGACATTGATAGGAATTGTGAGAGGGACTGTAGTCGAGAAATATACATGGTTGAGATCGACACGCCATTTTATGATGATTATAAGGATGAAGATAGGGATAGCATAGACATCCAAAAATTCGTAGGAAAGTATAAGATAGTGATTTGTTGTAAACGAGTTCAAAGGGGGACATACCATTAGTCACTTTAGATGGCATCCTATTAATGAGAAAGACAGCCATTTCAAAAGCATAGTGCCAGTACAACATGGACACAGACCCATGAGCAAGAACAGAGAGGCCGGTCTCCATAATATGATGGTGACGGTGTTCGACAGCCCCTTGCTGCTCATGTGTGTGAGGAGCAGCCACACGATAGGTAATATCAATTTTACTAAAAAAATAAGAAAAAGAGCGAAACTTCCCTCCCCAGTTAGTTTGGATGGATTTGATAGTGTGAGAAAACTGCCGTTCAACCAAAGCTTGAAATTGTAAGAATAGATTTGTGCATTAATGGATAAAACTAAATAAATTTGCTTTGATCATCAACAAAAATTACATAATAATGGTGTCCTAACAAAGATGAAGTAGGGGAAGGATCCCAAATATCACTCTAAATAAAATCTAAGAAAAACTGACTGCGATGATGGGATGGAGATAAATGCAACTTACTAGACTTACCTAACTGACACGATGGACAAAGAAGACGAAGATGTGTAGATTTGCAGGAGAGATTATTATTTTTCATCATAGAGTGAAGCAAGCGATAATGGAGATGGCCTAAACGGTTGTGCCAGCCATCAAGAGTGGTGTTCTCAGCTATATGAATAGATGCAGACAAAGAAGGGTTGGATCGAAGAGTATATAATCTTTCTTTACTCGGATCGGATAACACTGTGGTCTTGGTGGTTCAATCCTTCATAAGAAAATAAGATGGGTGAAATTCAAAAAAGATATTGTTATCTTTTACAAACTGTTGTACGAAAAATAAATTTTTAGAAATAAAGAGGATATGTAAATTATTAGATAACTGAAAAGAAAGAGAAGAGTGAGGGGAGGAAAGAGAACCATGACCAATGTGTGATATGTGTAGCCCCTTACCATTGCCTACATGCACCTAATCAAAACCAGTATACTCATCATAGGACGACATAGAATGAATGTCAAGAGTGACATGGTGAGATACGCCTGTATCAGGATACCAGGTGAAAGCAGTGGAGGGGTGAGGGTTAGGGAGAAGTGGTTGATTAGGGTGATGGTAAAATAGATTTGGATTTGAGTATGGTAAATATAAGAAATTGACATTGGGTTGTAGAGAGGGGAAGTGTGAGTAGGACTGCCGAGGGTGATAGAAGCAGTTTGCATTAGAGTGGTTGCTGCGATTGCAAAAGGAGCACCATTGAAAATCATGACCATCAGGAGGACTAAAATGACCATGACCTCGACCAAATTGGCCATGCCCCTCGCAACCTCGAGGAAAGCCATAACCAGTAGAGGATCCAGGGTTACTAGAGGAATGGGGGGACTGCTGAACAGTATTAGCAGTTTGATTGGTAGAAGGGATTGCATCAGCAACGAATAATTTTCTGAATGCTCGTATGCTTTCATGACTAAGTAAGAGATCATGAAGTTCAGTATAGGTTGGAGGGGTGTGGCGATTGAGAATGCCAAATACCATATCTTGCAGATCATCACATAGAGCATGCAGTACATGGAGATTAAATTCAATTGGCTTAAAGGCATTACCAGATGCAACAAGTTCATCAACCACAATTTTTGCACATCAGAGAAGAGAGGTGACTGTCTCATCTACTTTTTGACAAAGATTCTGCAACTCTAAATACAGAGGCATAAGTTGGGTAGGAGATGTTGAACCAAAAGCTCCATGAAGAGTGCTCCAACACTTAAAGCTGATCTCTTTGTCAAGAAAAAAAAAAACAAGATCTTCAGATAATGAAGCAACAAGAAGACTTATGAGTTGGACATCTTGTTGTTGCCAGGCAGCAACGGCAATAGGATCAATGGGCTATAGGTGAGAGCCATCGAGAAATCCAAATAGGTCCTGATCCTTTAAAAAAAGAGTAATTTGCTTTCTCCAGATCAGAAAGTTAGACGCATTCAACTTGATAGATAGAAAATACTGCGCCGATGAAAAGATAAGAGGGGTCATTGTGTTAGGTGGAGAAGAAGAAGAGGGACTAAAGAAGGTAGAGATAGATGTGTCACGTCCCAAATTCGGGACATAACACGGCCATGCTACCAAGGGATGGAACCCACGATAACACGAAGCCAATTCATCATAATCATCTAAAATCCGTCAAATAAAAAAATTCAATTCTATTATTCATCAAATAATCAAACCAATATTGGTTCAGAGCATCTAAATCCAAAAGCAAGTACTAACCCGAATCTCAACATTCATAAATAACTACAAATCCATGATTATAAAATAAATTAAACTTCTGTTGCCAAATTTTTTAGCTTGCTATGCCGATCTTCAAGCTTGAATTCTTTTTCTTTTTGTTGATCCTAACCTTATTTCTCTGTTCAAACAAAAAGAAAAATAAAAAGAATATGAGCTACACTAGCCCAGTAAGTAGAACTTGCACTTCCTTATCGGATCAAGCATAAGTTTTTCATGATAATGCAATATTTAGAAAATAACAGATAATACAAAATAAAGCATTTCATAGAGCATATAACAAAACAAGTTATAAACTCATCATGCATGCATAAATCATGTATATTTCACAATCATGAATCGTAAATCATTTTCATCATGTATTCATGTCATGTTTCAAAACATTGCTCACAGATATTCGTGCTAAGGTCACTATTATACCCGTGACAGGGCCATGTTTCTTAATCGACAGAGTTCTTAATTCTTGTGCCAACTTTATACCCGCTGGCAGGGCCATGTTTCATGTGGATGCTAGCTCCGGATGTCGACCTTCCCGTAGGGATTCATTCATAGCCATCTGAGAGCCTTTGAAATCATTATATCTTTTTCTTAAAGCATACATATACATAGATGAAAAAATAATGAAATTCATGTTTCATAATCATGCTATTTTCATAAGACATATTCATGAAATCAATGCTCATAATAAAACATGCTTTTTCATATCACATATGTCGATCCTTATTTTATGAAAAATTATGATTTCATCAATAGCAATTCTTTGCATAAAAACATGATCATTTAAAAATAAATAAGGAGCATAGGATCTACTTACCTCTTTCATCTTAGATCTTTAGACTTCGTAAGAAGAATCAGCTAATCCTATTTAAAATATCAAATCATTATCAAATTCTATTCCATAAATATAATAAGATTAAATCATAAGGAAAGAGGACCGTTGACCGAATGTGTCGGACCATCCAGATACCAAGGCAATTTAGGATCTTTGATCTGAGAGTCAGATTCAAGTGACTTGATCAAGAAATCGTGAGGCACAGATCGAATTAAAGTCAAGATCAATCAATAGGATTCTTTAATAATAAATTTGAAAGATCTTTGATACGATCAGATGAGGTTGACATACAGCACGGATATCAAAGCAACTTCAGATCATCTTGTTAGAGTCAATATAAGCTTCTAAAAGATGAAGGCATGACTCGATACAAGATTCATAGATCTTTTTTTTAGAGAGAGAAAGTCGGTCATGAGAGAGAAAATAGAGAGAAAATGGAGAGAGAATCTTCATATCTTTTAAAAGTGACAATCATGATTGAGATCATCAGAGGTTATATCAGGATGACTTAATATGGATTAACCATGATCGATGTTATCAATTTCGAAGAAGGATCAGATCATGATCTAATCTACTGCACAAATTTCGGAGCAATCTCAGATCATCATATTTTCATCTCAAGTTTATCCTAGGGTCTGTGATGCAATTAAAGAGAGAATGACCCTAGAGAGACGAAATCCATAAAAAGAGATAAAAGGTCTAGAGAGAGAAAATAGAAAGAAAATTTAAAGAGAGAAAATGAAGAGAGAAAGTAGAGAGAGAAAGTCCAATTCTAGAGAGAGAAAGACTTTAGAGAGAGATGAGAAAAACTTTCTCTCATATATATATATTTTTTTTATTATATATATATTTTTTTTTCTTTTTCTTTTTCTTTTTCTTTTTAGAGAGAGACAATAGAGAGAGAAAGAGAGAGAAAGAGGGGAGAGAGGAAAATTTTCTTTTTTCTTATTATTTATTTATTTATTTATTTATTTTTATTTTTCTATTTTGCATTTTCTTTGCTTTTCTTTTTTCTTTTTCCTTTTTCTTTTCTTTTTCTTTTTCCTTTTTCTTTTCTTTTCTTTTCTTTTCTTCTTCTTCCCGGGCTTTCATTGGGCCGAAACAGGGGACCTAGAGGTCCCCGTGCCTTGACCGGCCGATCACGGCCATATCATGGCCGGTGGTGGCCGGCGGCAACGGCCGACTCTCCCGGGTTCGGAGAGACCAGAGTCGGCGGTCGGCATGACCGTCGGCGCCGAAAAATCAGAGGAAAGAGGCGGCGAACAGGGGGTTTCCTTCTCCAACTAAATCCGACGACACCCGTCGCCGGCCATCGTGCTCACAGGCACGAGAAAGAAGGGAGAGAAGAGAGGGAGAGGAAAAAGACCTTACCACAACCTCCGATGACCCCCACCGGCGTGAAATCGAGGCGAGCATAGGTCGAGAGGCCGCGGCTTCAAACGGGAAAATCGGAGAAAAACTCCGGCAATCGTCGGTGGCTGAAGGGTCTACCCATAGAGGAGAGAGGGAGGGTTTTTTATAGGGTTCATCCTAGGGTCTTTTAATGGCCTTAGGACTCCGATTTTTGATCGGAGACGAGGAAGAGGAAGACTCCGATCGGGAGTCTTCCTGCTCTATTTTTTTTTTTTTCAAACCGGGCTAGTGGGCCGGGCCTTCACATTCTACCCCTCTAAAAAAAAATTTCGTCCTCAAAATTTAACATACCTTCATTTTCAAATAAGTATGGATATCTCGTCTTCATATCATCTTCAAGCTCCTAAGTGGCCTCTTTCTCTTCATGATTACTCCAATGAATCTTTATATACAGAATGATACGCCGTCTTAGAACTTGCTCTTTTTGATCAATAATTCGGAGGAAAAAAATTTTTTTTTTCTAGCATCCATTTATTATCAGTAAAATCCTTCCTTTTTTACAACTAATGTATTTCATAATATCTTTTGATTTAAAGGATTAATATTTCTAATCAATTCAGACCACCATGCTTTTGCTGCGCACTCTGATCTCAATTTACCAAATTATCTAAATCTATATAAAAAAATAAAAATATCTTTATATATTAAATCAATCAAAGATAGATGCAACTTTCATATTTCATATACGATTTAAGGGTAAAAATTAAGGTTTTCTTGTCATTACTATCTCTTAGGCATAGCACATCAAAATTAAATCTTCACCCATCTTCTATGTTTGAACTTATTACATAAGCTTCACCACTCCTCAAAAATCCAATATGTCTAGAATTAATTTGAGTTAACCTTCGATTTACCTTTCAATCATTTAAACAACTTTCAAACCAACTTTTTTTTTTTTTTGCAAAGAAATTAACATCAAAATCAGCAAAGTTATCATGTCCTTTATCCGTATAGATTTAGTATTCCAATGTCATCAAATATACCTAACATAATATATCAATACCTCCCACTTCATTCTAGGGTCAACACTTCTCGTACTCAGGTCAACCTTACTGATTGAATCTAAGATATAACTCGTCAATTCTATTATAGACATCATATGCCACTTCTGCATAAATTTCATCATAATACCTATTGATTCGAAATCAAATTATTGAATCCTTTCTTTTATATCTATCATATTCCTCATGATCTTAGCCTCAAATTCAAATATCACTAAAGTCACAATCCCGAATAATGATAACCTTAAGTTCAAATACCACTTAAATCATATTCTCTAGTGATCATAACCTAAACTTTATATGATTCTATCACGTCCTTAATGATCATAATCTTAAGCTCTGATGTTATCCATTATACTCCACTCGGTCACATCCTATTGGTCATACAGAAAATTTTGATATCACTTTATAATCTCAATGATCTTAAACCTAAGCTCTGATATTATTCTATCATATCCTAATCATTTATATCATTTATATCATAATCCCCAATGATTATAACCTAAGCTCTGATACCATAAAATATCACGCTCCAAATTCGGGACATAACACGGCCATGCTACCGAGGGATGGAACCCACGATAACACGAAGCCAATTCATCATAATCATCTAAAATCCATCAAATAAAAAAATTTAATTCTATTATTCATCAAATAATCCAACCAATATTGGTTCAGAGCATCTAAATCCAAAAGCAAGTACTAACCCGAATCTCAACATTCATAAATAACTACAAATCCATGATTATAAAATAAATTAAACTTCTGTTGCCAAATTTTTTAGCTTGCTATGCCGATCTTCAAGCTTGAATTCTTTTTCCTTTTGTTGATCCTAACCTTATTTCTCTGTTCAAACAAAAAGAAAAACAAAAAGAATATGAGCTACACTAGCCCAGTAAGTAGAACTTGCACTTCCTTATCGGATCAAGCATAAGTTTTGCATGATAATACAATATTTAGAAAATAACAGATAATACAAAATAAAGTATTTCATAGAGCATATAACAAAACAAGTTATAAACTCATCATGCATGCATAAATCATGTATATTTCACAATCATGAATCGTAAATCATTTTCATCATGTATTCATGTCATGTTTCAAAACATTGCTCACAGATATTCGTGCTAAGGTCACTATTATACCCGTGACAGGACCATGTTTCTTAATCGACAGAGTTCTTAATTCTTGTGCCAACTTTATACCCGCTGGCAGGGTCATGTTTCATGTGGATGCTAGCTCCGGATGTCGACCTTCCCGTAGGGATTCATTCATAGCCATCTGAGAGCCTTTGAAATCATTATATCTTTTTCTTAAAGCATACATATACATAGATGGAAAAACAATGAAATTTCTGTTTCATAATCATGCTATTTTCATAAGACATATTCATGAAATCAATGCTCATAATAAAACATGTTTTTTCATATCACATATGCCGATCTTTATTTTATGAAAAATTATGATTTCATCAATAGCAATTCTTTGCATAAAAACATGATCATTTAAAAATAAATAAGGAGCATAGGATCTACTTACCTCTTTCATCTTAGATCTTTAGACTTCGTAAGAAGAATCAGCTAATCCTATTTAAAATATCAAATCATTATCAAATTCTATTCCATAAATATAATAACATTAAATCATAAGGAAAGAGGATCGTTGACCGAATGTGTCGGACCATCCAGATACCAGGGCAATTTAGGATCTTTGATCTGAGAGTCAGATTCAAGTGACTTGATCAAGAAATCGTGAGGTACAGATCGAATTAAAGTCAAGATCAATCAATAGGGTTCTTTAATAATAAATTTGAAAGATCTTTGATACGATCAGATGAGGTTGACATACAGCACGGATATCAAAGCAACTTCAGATCATCTTGTTAGAGTCAATATAAGCTTCTAAAAGATGAAGGCATGACTCGATACAGGATTCATAGATCTTTTTTTTTAGAGAGAGAAAGTCGGTCATGAGAGAGAAAGTAGAGAGAGAAAGTGGAGAGAGAATCTTCGTATCCTTTAAAAGTGACAATCATGATTGAGATCATCAGAGGTTATATCAGGATGACTTAATATGGATTAACCATGATCGATGTTATCAATTTCGAAGAAGGATCGGATCAGGATCTAATCTACTGCACGAATTTCGGAGCAGTCTCGGATCATCATATTTTCATCTCAAGTTTATCCTAGGGTCTGTGATGCAATCAAAGAGAGAATGACCCTAGAGAGACGAAATCCATAAAAAGAGATAAAAGGTCTAGAGAGAGAAAATAGAAAGAAAATTTAGAGAGAGAAAATAGAGAGAGAAGGTAGAGAGAGAAAGTCCAATTCTAGAGAGAGAAAGACTTTAGAGAGAGATGAGAAAAACTTTCTCTCATATATATATATTTTTTTATTATATATATATATATTTTTTTTCTTTTTCTTTTTCTTTTTCTTTTTAGAGAGAGACAATAGAGAGAGAAAGAGAGAGAAAGAGGGAAAAAGAGGGGAGAGAGGAAAATTTTCTCTTTTCTTATTATTTATTTATTTATTTATTTATTTTTATTTTTTTATTTTGTATTTTCTTTGCTTTTCTTTTTTCTTTTTCCTTTTTCTTTTCTTTTTCTTTTTCCTTTTTCTTTTCTTTTCTTTTCTTTTCTTCTTCTTCCCGGGCTTTCATTGGGCTGAAACAGGGGACCTAAAGGTCCCCGTGCCTTGACCGGCCGATCACGGCCATATCATGGCCGGTGGTGGCCGGCGGCAACGGCCGACTCTCCCGGGTTCGGAGAGACCAGAGTCGGCGGTCGGCGTGGCCGTCGGCGCCGAAAAATCAGAGGAAAGAGGCGGCGAACAGGGGGTTTCCTTCTCCAACTAAATCCGGCGACACCCGTCGCCGGCCATCGTGCTCACAGGCACGGAAAAGAAGGAAGAGAAGAGAGGGAGAGGAGGAAGACCTTACCACAACCTCCGGTGACCCCCACCGGCGTGAAATCGAAGCGAGCACAGGTCGAGAGGCCGCGGCTTCAAATGGAAAAATTGGAGAAAAACTCCGGCAATCGTCGGTGGCTGAAGGGTCTACCCATAGAGGAGAGAGGGGGGGTTTCTTATAGGGTTCGTCCTAGGGTCTTTTAATGGCCCTAGGACTCCAATTTTTGATCGGAGACGGGGAAGAGGAAGACTCCGATCGGGAGTCTTCCTGCTCTGTTTTTTTTTTTTTTTTTCAAACCGGGCTAGTGGGCCGGGCCTTCACAAGATGAACCGGTGGCCATGAGAGAGCACCAAAGGAGGGAGAAGAAATACTCGTTGGAGCTTCAATGCTCTGATACCATGGTAAATATAATTTCTTTTCTCTTGTTGATTCATTGTCCTCTGATAGGAATATATAGATTACAATTGTAATCTTGACCAGCTATTACAAGAATTCAAATTACATGCTAATATAGTCTAGGCCAGCTATGACAAGAATTCAAATTACATGCTATTGTAGTCTAGGTCAGTTATGACAAGATTTCAAATTTCATGCTAAGTAAGAAAGTCAGTTATTAAGAGAAGCATGTCAAATTTCATGCTAAATAGGGACAAACCAAATATATAATTTGAGCTATGCATTGATAAGAGGCCAAATATAGATGAACTAAATATGGAAGATGATTTGTGCGTTGACAATATGGATAGATAACTATCTGATCCATATCCGAATATCCGAATCTATATGTAATCATATATAATTTTATATAATATTTATTATTTTTTTAAAAAAATATTCAACTATATAAACATATTATTAATTTGATTTATTATCTATTTAGTAATATTTTTAATTTGTAGTCATAAAGTTTGATTATCTAAGTAATATCTGTAATTATATATATCCATATCTCTAATATCCGCATTGTATCTGTATCCATTTAAAATAAAAATAGATATGAATTTTTGCATCCAAGTAACATCCGTATCCGTATTTGTATTTATCAGACAAAACAAATATGGATATGCATATGGTGATATCGAATCTGTTTCAGCCCTAGCTAGAACCTAGATATGATGCCCGACCAAATGTTTGATCGTGAGGTTGTTACATACTTGAAATCATCCCACTGCACTCACCTTCTACAACTTGATGCAATGCATGATGGATTAGTCTCGCTAAAGCTAATTAAACCAAGAGAGAAACATATAAAGATAAGAAAACAAATATACATACGTATAACTTACGTAGGCATGTACACGCATGCATGCGCATTGGAACCGCAGGATGCAGAATGGAAACTCGTCCAGAATCAGATCCCCCTCTCGATGAATCAAATTCCATTACGTATGAATCGCTTTCAACGAGGGGACAGGAGACGAGCTAACCAACGAGACTGGTTGTCTTCTAGTCCGGTCGTCCAACTTCGCTTGCAGTGCATTCACACGCGCGTGTTGGCCCCGACCCGAGAAACTCGGGCAATATCGAAGGCCTTTCGGACCGGTAGGTTTTTCTGGTAGTTGGCCACTCCAAACATCAAAGTCACTGACTCCGACTTTGTGACTTCAGAGCTGCCGGATGAATTGAATGGTCTAATGGAGTTGAAAGACTGGAAACAACGAAACTGGACCTACCTTTAATTTCTTTGTTGTTCCCTCTTCCACGTACCCCACCATTGTCCTTGTTCTGCTTCTAATTTTCAAAGCAACTTCCCTCAGTTTACCCACCCACAAAATTAAGAGAAGTCTTTGGTTGATTAATTCCACGATGTAATGATTAGCTTTTCTTTCCCCACAACAACCGATTAAACTGCCTTCTGGGCAACTTCCGGGTGTCTGCCAGCTGCGATTGGCTCGGCCAATACCTCGTGGTCATTCCTCTACCGGTGACCTTTTCCGAACAAAGACGATGTAAGCCGGCTTATGCGACTCTGTGTTCCCCTTTGAGAGTTTTAGCAGGGATAAGGATAGCGTCCTATGCTCCTCTCTTGTGCATGTTTTAATTAGGACGTGTCTGACTTTAGGGCATGTTTGATTTATAAAAGTCGAACTCTGGAATAGGAACGAGAATGACCGGTTTTCATTCTAGTCATTTGATTGAAGGCAGCTCCATTCTTATGGGAATGCCCCAATCCCTACGATCTTTTTTAGCATGCAAATTTCATTTAAATTCTAATTCTAATTTCAGTAATGAACCAAATACATCGTAGGATTTGACCGTTTCAATCCTCGTTCCAATCCATTCTAATTTTAATCGTGAATCAATTGCGCCCTTAGTCTCCTCATCATTGCTGAAGGCTTAAAAAGGATGAGATCTCAGCTAATGTGACAATTAGTTTGAGATCTTCTACAGAGGAAAAAAAAAAAAAAGTGTTTTGTCATCATAAGATCTAATGAATCTGGTGGGATATTATTAGCTTAGTTGATCGGAATGCCTTTTTCACATGGTATCGACACAAAGTTCCACCGTGGTGCTGATTTGCATAGCAAATGCATCACATTCATGATGTTAGATCTACCATACATCCCATGCGTCAGTAACGCGCGGGAGGACGTTGTTTTTTCCTTCAAAATGTCCCACTAAGATTGTCGTGTTGCTGGCACGTAAACTTCAATTTGACAACTCTATCGGCAATAAGTGCGTATCATCGTATCCAACTACGAAAGCAACACCTAATGCGAATCAAAATATATGACTCTACTCACTAGATATGTCTCTTCCATGACTAATTATTCAGGCGTAGCTACTATCTCACAAGATCACCATAAGAGATTTTGCACAATTAAAACACAGGCAGATATAATAATTTCAACCTTATCTTCTGCTCCATTTTGAGTCGTGCAACCTCAAGATGGGAAATCAGCAATTGCACGGGGCTCTTAGAATTATAGGATCTAAGAAGAGTGCCTTGTCCCACATCGAGGGGCCTTTTTTTTTTCATATTTCGAACCCATAAAATCTAGCTCACACTGAAGCAATCCTACTGTTGTGCCAAGACTTGCACACAAGAAATTGACAAATACACTATTTTAGTTATACAATATTGATGTTTCATTAAATTAGTTTATACCTTCTCTTAACGTCTAGAAAAGCTAAAACCTGTCTACCCTTACATACATGCACACATACAAATATGTGTGCGTGTGTGTGTATAATTAATATATGAAGAAGAATATCCCATAGATGTACTGCAAAGAATGACCAACTCCACTGCCTTAGACACGTCAATGAAGTAGCTAGTGTCGATGGATCCATTACTTTTGGCTGCCTCAAAACCATTACATCAACTTTGGACGCTACTGACGAATCAAAATCTCTTCATGATCTTCTGTTCATCCGATCAAAATCTGTCATTTTAATAACCTACAATCGAGACTGTGCAAGATCCATGGCATACATTACATCCTTATAACTTACCTTACTAAGCCAGCGGTCAGGCTCTCTCTCGTGTGTTTGAACTGTGTTGGCAACCCCCTATTTATTTCTATAACAAAGAAATAAGACAATCCGAGCTTTGGATTGTGCACCATGAATTGCCTCCATACTCTCCTCGTTTATCTCTCAAGCCTGTAGCTGTCGAGTGTGGACTTGATTTATAAATAAATGTTTTCTTTTTTTTTTTCTTTTTTGAAGAGAGATAGTAATAAATGTTTGAGAGAGTAAAATTACTCGTAGCAATCCCTGCTATTAACCCAATGGATCAAATCGTTAGATATTCCGTGCCGCGTCGATTAACATGAGATAGTAAGTGGTAGTTGTCCGTGCCTGACGGCTTTTGGCCATCTGTTTCCGGGACCACTGCGCGAGCGGAGTCCATTTCAATCAAGCATCTTTCTGTAGTCCGGACGAGAGTGATCCTGCACTCAAACGAATGCAAAGAAATGTAACTAAAGCTGCATCCATTGCCTCTCCTCAGTGATATGTTTTAGTTTAAATTATTATTAAAGCATGTAATATTTATTCCTACTTCGTAGATAGAAGGAAAAAAGAACAATTTCCCTTTTTTTCCCTTTGAAATCTCACTAATTTTTTGAGCGAACTTGATAATCTCAGTTTAATTCCAACTACTGTGTCCATCGTTGCTCTCATCATGCACCATTGGCTTACAGCGTAGCCAACACCTCCATATTGCATGCACCAGTGCAATTGGACCGTGCAAATCCCATGGTGATAACACGCCACGCGACCCCTTGCATTTCACCGATTGCCGATTGCACGCTCTCCACCGTGCATATGCTCTGGGATTTGCTCTGGTTCACTTGCACCCGGTGCATGCAATAATT
Organism: Elaeis guineensis; assembly: GCF_000442705.2. NCBI lineage: Eukaryota > Viridiplantae > Streptophyta > Magnoliopsida > Arecales > Arecaceae > Elaeis > Elaeis guineensis. The sequence goes on along the minus strand of NC_025999.2, from coordinate 102,425,123 downwards.
TCTCTTAGTTAACCCAGCTTGTGAATCTATAATTTATATTTATTTTATATTCAGAAATGAATTGGATACATTCCACAACATATAGACAAGCTTATCCTCATACCTTCTATATGAGGGTGTTTTACGTGCGACCCAAGTAGCATTGTACATTAATTATTTACTGTTAGGTTGATGCTGCATGGTCCCTGACAAGAATGGAGGAATGGATATTTATATTCAGAGAGCTGATGAAAGATTTAACAATTGTTTCAAGAAAAGCTACAACAGAGTATATACCTAGGCTTTTTATAGTTTTCCTCCAAAAAGAGGAAACAAAAATTAAAAGATATTTACCTGTCGATGTGCACTATTTGGTGACTGCTTAGTGATTGCGAATGTCCCGCTATTTCTACAAGCCAACTCCAAGGTTCATTTAACCATCTTGAAAGATTATTTGAAGTGTTTATGGCCAATCTTACCGGAACCATGTTATGGACTTCTACTTCCATGACTCCTACACAGCTGTTGAATATTTTACATGCTAATTCACTGTATTTCCTCAAAAATAACATAAAAATTATTTGATTTTACCCAAAAAAAAAAAAAAAAAACAAAAGATTATTTGAATGGGAAACTTTGCTTTTCTCATACACAAATATCCATATTAATAAGTAGTATAACATTAGAGTGCATCCCTTCACTATTTTGATCGAAATCAAAATTGCCGATCACCATCAACACTATTCTGTCATCATCTTTTATCAGAATTAATTTGTCCACAGGCTTTTACTGTAAGAAAGGGTAAGTAGTATCAAGTTGTGACTTTTATAGCAAATGAAGCCAAATGCACTCTTGTTGGCTGTATGCGCAACATGAGACCGTTATCTCTTACCATTCTCCTTTGAATCACACCAAACATGTGTTGCGGATGTATTTGGTGCCATTTTATCCGAAATAGCAGCCACGTACGTGCTGCTCGGATGCTGCCGCAGCCCCATTAAGTCGACCCCTAGCTACTCTTAGGTGACATCATAGAATAGATGCAGGCGGCCATCGAACAAGATCAGGCGGCTGTAGCATCGGCATCAAATCAAACCAGAGATCTTTTGATGTTGAAAGAGTTTGGCAGCTCCAGTAGCCTGGAAGGTTAGATGGTAACGAGGGAAGGTCACTTTGCAAGAACATGTACACAAGTATATCCGCAATAATGAGAACAGAATATTGCTTTATTTCCCAAGTTAATAGTTCTAGTACGGTTATGTGTGTGTGTGTATATATATATATATGTATATATGGGGTGCATGTATGAAGTGATATTGCTATCACAGGGATATCGATATGGCCTACTTCCCCTCCCAGAGTACTGATTGGGCTATGGCCATGAGCTTGGCTTTTGGTCACCACTCTTGCCTGCCCATGGCATTGAATCCCTTGAACTATACATTGTTTGATGAGGACTCCGTAGCTTGCCAACTAGAAAGACCAGTTCCTCTGATGGCAAGTGACAGTGGTAGCAGGCAAGTGTTTTCTGTTTGCTCTGGCTCTAGTCACGCTGTTTTAGTATGTGTTTTATTAATCGTTACCAGTTTTGTTGTGATGCCGAGTTTGGTTTTGATTTTATTTGATGATTAGAATATATGGGAGTGGGATGCAGACACCAAAGGAGGGAGTGTGCCGGGTTGCATTCAGAACAAAGTCGGAGATTGACATCCTCGATGACGGTTTCAAGTGGAGGAAGTACGGGAAGAAATCGGTGAAGGACAGTCCGAACCCAAGGTATGATTGTTTTGTTAAACAAATATAAGTATATCAAGTGATGGCTCGTGCAATTATATTCGAGGGTTTTGGAGCCGGCTTTCTGTTCGCATTCATCAATATTATCTTGCTGAAGGAAAAATTCTTAGGGTTTTGGTTAGAAAAGATAATAATTTCACAAACTAGTATGCCCATAAGTCCACAAACTCTAATGTAACTCTATGATAATTATATGGACAATTACTTTAGAGAACAACGGAAGAAATTTAATCAATCATATTGTATCTCTTCAGGACTTTTGCCAATGGGAAAAGCTAATCTCTTTAATTTTTTAAGCTGACATGCCTTCTATGTGAATGGATGACATGAAAGCAGGAACTATTATCGCTGCGCAACGGAGGGGTGCGGGGTGAAGAAGAGAGTGGAGAGAGATGGAGAAGACCCCAGCTATGTGATAACCACGTACGAAGGGGTGCACAACCACACCAGCCCAGCCGTTATTTATTTCAAGCCTGATGGGCATGACTCCGCTGGGTCTCTACTTTCGTAGAAACTCGAGTGTTTATCAATTAGTTATGTGCTCCTTAAAAGATTCTTATCTAATTTTCAGTTTTCATCAAACCTATGTTCTGAGAAGAGGAAGGCGGGACACCATATTGGGTCAAGCAATGGCTCTTTGTAATCCATTAATTAGTTTTCTATTTCATTGCTTCCCCCTACTTCAACTTTGTATTTTTTTTGTTTTTCATCTTTCTTAATAAATCCGGGAAAGGTTCCTTCCTCAGTTTGCATCAACATAAAAAAAAGGAAAAAAGAAAGATGATAAGAAAAATTGTTTAAAATATTTTTAATGGATATTTGGTCAAGTTCCTACTGATATTTTCCGTCACGAACCAGATACACGGCATATATAGAGTACAAGTATGAAAGGCAGACGGGATATTTCAAAATCCGTGCCGCCTTTTGTCCCTCTTTCCTACCTGCGTCTGCGTTCGGAGTACCAGACGGGTCCCGGCAATCCACTGGGTTAAAATATCAAGGTTGGTCAGGTGGAGGTCTCGCTTAATTTGATGATTGGTTCTTCCCATTGTCGTGTAACACCATGTTCGGCCTTGGCAATCCACAATCGTATTTTTTTTCTTTTTCTTTTTCTTTTTTTCTTTCGCTTTTTTGGTGACGATTGATTTAGCTGGCAAATCGTTTTCATGCTGAACTTAAGTGCACGATAAGGTAGGGGTTGTCACTGCTGGATGAGGTAGTACTGATCATGACTTTTTGTCAGCCTTCTATTATTGTGGATCTCGCTCCGATGTTGGCATCACTATCCTTCTACAGTGATGACAGCTAGTGCTCAGGAACCAAAGTAGGTCGTATAAAAGTACCATTAAACCCATCGGGCCCCGTAACCACAAAAATTGGAAAACCGAAGTTGCTGGAACACTCGTTATAATCGAATGGATAGTTTGCAGCCTGAATAAATCCGTAATATTTCTGCCAAAAGTAAAGAAGGAAAAAAAAAAAAAAAACAATAACATTACTGTGCAGATTGCCAACATCTTGAGGATATTTTGCCAACCAGTGGTCCTAGCTGCATCTCATCGAGAACCTTCAAGAAAAAATCTTCTTGCAAACCGCTGCTAAAGAGCGCGAAATTAAAATCTCGTTCCACCTCAACACAGCTAAAAAGAATCTTATTGGATTCTTCGGTTGGACTAATACAATAAGCCAGTAAATCATTTTTTTTTCAATAAAATTTGAACTGATCAACTTCAAAATTATTTTTAAATATTTATGAATATAGATCTAACCCAACTTATAATCCAATAATTTTATAATTATACCAATGCAATCCATAAATCTAATAGAATTTCAAACTCAAACATTCAAATAGATCAGAATATACATAATTTTTTTTTTTTTTATCCCTTTCCTGAGTAGAACTTCCTCCAGCAATAGTTCCACATTACAAAAGACATTTAAAGCCCATTTGGATACTCCAACAAAATATGGATACAACTCCTCCCTTGGGAAGTTCATTTGAGCATGACTGATACCAATCCAACATTCTCCATCTTAAATCCTAGAGGAAGAAGAAAAAACCGACATAAACCAACAGGCCCGCAAGTTGAATTTAGATTGAAACTTGGATGGACTCTTAAAACATGCCAGCTAGCTAGACCAAAAGATTCGATTCCTACAAAAATTTTCAAATAAACCCCTAATTGTTTATTAGAAACGTTTCCTGTTTCCCTTGATTCATGAGAATTCCGTTGCCAACAGTTCCATTTCTGATTTGATTGCTGACCTAACAAAAGCATCAAGGTTAGGCTCGTGCTGGGCACATCAAGTGATGCCGATCAATTGTATTAAACTCGTGGGACTACCCAGTTTCGTCATACGAAAAGCAGCAGAACCTATTCCATTCAAATGAAGCAGACGAGTTAAATAGAAGCAATTAAAAAGAAAAGAGAGACCCAAAGCTCTTCGAAAACAACGTACTGCCTTGTGAACCTTATGGGACCCAAAGCATTTCATTCTTTACATCGAATTTTCAGCTCTAATTCATCTATCTTTATCTCCGCTTAGCCTACAGCTTGGTGCTCATACATTGAGAATAGGTGGCTTTCAACTTCTGATTGAATCCGCTCTTTGACGGAAGAGATTACAGTAAGACATAAACCAAACTCATTACATAGCTAATAAAAAAAGCCCGTATGGTGTTGCGAAACTGAAGTACCCTACGATGATGGCCTCGAAGGACCAGCATGTGAAGAAAAGCTCCTTACTGCAACCTTAACCTGCCCCACCGCACCAAGCTGTCTCATCTCTGGGCTAAGTCCATGCTCATCACACTTGGAATTCTCATCTATCTGAACCCCAACATAGAATGCAATCTGCAAAGACAACATCCAGCATTTAGAAGGCAGTTCTTTTTTTTTTTCTCATACCCTAATGGTTCGTTGTTAGATCAAGTTAATCACATCGAAGCATTTTTGCAGTAAGGTGGTTATTCTTATTAATGGAAAGCTTGCAGAGAAGTTGATCCATCAAGATGGCATGCAGCAGACCCAAAAATATGAATATATGCAATGTGACATTTCTCAGTTGAGCCCCTCTTTATTGGAAATGCAGAGCATATGGACTCGAGTTCTCTGGTTTCCTTTTCCCATTAAAAGTGTGCCAAAAAATGGTAACCCTCATAATCAACTAATGGACACAAACAAGAGTATGAGTTTATAACCAAACCTTGCCAGATGAATTCCGTACAGGGGATATGTGAAGACGGTTCCAGAATGAGCTTCCATCTTTCCTGAAATTTTAAATTGAGTAGAAGTAGCATGAACAACAGTTGTCTCTTAATTACATGATCAGAAATCCTCTGAAGCTTGTATCACGAAGAGACCAATATGCACCTATAATTCAAAAGACGCACTGAACAAGCTTGCTGCGCTTGAATGCAGTCCTGTATCTACAAAGCCAAACAAAATGCATCAGAAATTCCATTACGGTGATCACAACAAAGAAAGAGTATCATTCCACAGATGAATACATAATGAAGTTGCAGGCAGGTCAAAAATAGGCCTGATGATTATTTCATACCCACCTGACGTAAAACTCCAACATCTGTTCCAGGTCCCTTTAGGAATCTACAGTTACATCCCAAGACTTCATGTCTAGAGTAACCTAGAAGAGGAAATTTAATTAGTTTGGTTAAAGAATGTTGTTGCAACTCAGCAATAAGGCACCGCACCACATTCATTATACAGTGACATTCAAAATAAATGAGTAAAAAGTTTGATCACATAAATGCATGCCAATGATATTCATTAGGTAAAATAATATAATAAAAATGGAAAAAACAAATGCAGTTAAGTTCTAATGATATGGGTAATGCTCAAGAAGATTCCCCTTCAGATCCTTCACCCTTTGATTTCATGGATGGGATCATACCCACCATTAGACTGTAAATTCGAATGCCCCAACCATCTGCTATCTCAGCAACAGTAATCGATCTGTTTGCATCAATAATCATTGCCATCCATGTGAACAAAGCCCTTGATCAATCTTAACTGCTATTGAACAGTACATAACCAAACGTCCATCTCCCTGCAGGCTAATATCACCCAATCTACAAAATATTCAGGGCACAGGACAGTATTTGGTCAGTTTTCTTCTCTTGCTTCCAAACAGAATTTAAATGTTGATTCTTTGCTGCAAAACAATTCGCTTGGATTTGACTACCATCTTTCTTTTATGTAAATAACTAAGCTATGGGCCCCAGCACTGACTTCAACTTAGTTCACCTGCTGACATAAATAACATTTTCTGATTGGGTTCGTCATATAAATTCTAGTCCACAAGAACTTAACCATGATCAAGTCATCTGGAACAAATAGTGCCTTCTAATTTTTTCTTACTGCTATCCATCAAAATAGTTAATGGAACCCGTGCCATATCAATGTTGTCTATGGCCATAGACCTATGCATTGCATATTCAAACCTTCAGAGGCAAATCTTCCTCACTTTGTATTGATGAGTTAATTCCATAACTCCTAGTTCCACTGTAAATCCTAGTTCCATTGTATATCCACCTCAATATGCTCCTTATCCAACTTGGATGTTGTACTTATCAACCTCACAAACCAACAAGCAAGGAAGATCTTAATTGCGCTTGACAATCATGTAATATTCTTGGATACTATCCACATCATTCACATGCCCTGATAGTAGTAAAGATAACTTCATCCATCTCTTCATCATACTGTAGAATTAGATTCAGTGGAGTAAAGGTGATTTAATTCAGTAATCTATTTTTCGTGTTCTAGTCACATCCTTGACTAATCCAATGCTTCCACTCCGTAGCACTATAATAGTTTTGGCCTATTAAAATTTCAAACTATATGATCCAGACTTCCTTCAGTAGTTTGAACATAAGCATTGATCCCTTCCCCAGTCTTATCTATTAAAGCCAATTAATGCATATCTAACAAGTTAAAAAAAGGTAGAGGATTATATTCAATCTAAGGTACAAAAAATAATGTCACTAGGAATTCCCTTTTCTTGTAAACTTGTACCATCTCCTACCTATAAGTCTTCAACATTGTCAATGTAGACAGTTTGTTAGCTCTTCATCATAAGTTCCTCCTTTTGAGTCTATCATTAATATGAACTTCCCAATTAATGCTTACCTAAATTATACACCTAAACCACCAGACTTCCTGTCATGACACTAACTTGATTTGTACGTTTCATCTGCTACCCTTTTCCACAGCTACGAAGTATGTTTCACAACTCTAGTTACATGATGTCTTGTGAAGCTATAATGAAACAACCCAAAACCTCATCCAAAAAGACTAGCTAAAAGGTTATCAATTGGGGTCCCTCAACCTGCTTACCTACCAAAGACGTCCCCAATACACACACAACGCAAGACTACCAAAGATATCCCCAATACGCACACAATGCAAGACTAAACACATGCCCACACGAGTCCTCACACACTCCCCATTTAAGCTTTAATGCTCTTACCTCCAATCATAAATACCACGATCAACTTGTGATCAGCCCCAAATGGGCTTATGTTGTAGTGTCCCCTAGATAGATGACTATAGTATAAATTACATCCCCTATCTAGACTAGGGATCTCCAAATCACATAACTTTTTTGGTGTACAAGTACTCTAGACTAGGGATCTCCAAATCCATCCATCCATCCATCCATAATAATGTAGAAATTATTGAATTAAAACCTATGTGACAAGCATAAAGATGATAAAGTATGTATCTGAATGACCTAGGGTGATATCAGTCACATGTATAATCTTATACAAGACTTGCTTGGGTTTCAAATGAAGATCATTTAAAAGTGACCAAATTAATGTAAAAAAATAGCACAGTAGTAAAACACCTGTTAAACTTAGGAATTCATCACTGGCATAAACAATGGGCATATCAGGTAAATGTGGATCAGTCCTGCAAGAATCAAAACAACTTGTATCAATGCAGCAAGTGATACATCTCAAGATTATTTTCTTTTAATTTAGTAAACCAACAGAAACAGGAACTTGTAACAACTCACAATACAAAGCTCTGTTTGATTCTACCAAGAGATATATTCACGGCTGAACTGAGAGGCGCAATGCCAGCCGAACTGCATCTCTTCGTGCAGACCACTCTGCCCGTAAGCTTGCTGTAGTGAGCCAGTGTTGATAAGATGCTGTTAGCAGCATTCAATGCTTTCTCCTTCTCCCGGTCACTTGCTTCACGAGTCTCTTCAGCCTCCAGCCCTGTAATAAGCAACCAAGTAGTAAGGATTTTTTTTATTAAAAAAAAAATCCAGTTTAACCAAGAACAAGAGCAAGTATCCAATCCACTAGAATCAAGAAGGAAAAAGATTTGGAGCAAGATGATTTTTCTTTTTGTTTTTTTGCACCAAAAGAGAATCTTTTTGCAATGAAATTAAATTAGAGGTCTTGTAGTAATTACTACTCTGCAACTAAGGATCCAATTAGCATTAATATGATTCAATAAGAACCAAAACAAAACCAAACTGAACTACCTCTATCATCCATACCAATAACTGAATCCACCGCAAGATTACACCCATGATCCTCATCCAAACGCACCTCATTCCGGCACGCCCCATACACCATTCTCCTCGCCCCCGACCTCGCACATCTCGACCGCCTCGGGATCGGCACCTGAACCGCAACGAAGTGGATCACCCGCCCATCCTCCATCCCGAAGACAGGGCACAGGTGGAACAAGATCCAATGCGGCGTGCCATCCTTCCGGTAGTTGAGCAAGCTAATCTGGAGCGTCCGCTCCTCCCGGATCGCCTCCCGGATCTCCATCACCGACCGCCGGTCCGTGGCGGGGCCCTGGAAGATCCTCCCGTTCCGGCCCACCACCTCCTCCCGGGCGTAGCCCGACATGGCGAGGAACCCGCGGCTGGCGAAGACGATAGGATGGCCGGAGATGCCCGGATCCGTGATCAAGAAGTTTTCTGGCATCTCGTCCAACGCCTCCACGATCCAATCCGTGTAGCGGGACGTGAGGGACTGGTCGATCAGCCGCTCGTGGCAGCTCCCCATGCCTCCTTCCGCCGCCACCGGCGGTTGTGGTGGTGGTATCTTGGTCTGCCTCCGTATACGGTCGTCGACGGTGCCGATCTGACGGAGCCCCACCGCCACCATGTGCGCCGCCGTTCTACCGCATGTCAAGGAACGGGAAGAAAGCGGCGGAAGGGTGGAGAAGTATTTTAATTATGGTTAGCAAGAAAAAGAAAAGGTTTGCGATCATTGGTTGGAGAGAATGGTGGGGGAAGGGGAGGGAGGAAGAAGGGAAAAAAAATATCTTTTGGAACGTTGTTATCTATCGGTAATTTCCTGTGCCGACTTTTCTGTCTTTCCAGCAACCATTGATATGGAGAAACATAGGAGGAAGAATAAAAATATTAGATCCAGAATTATTTGATTCGATTACTTATATCGCGGTAATCTAGTATTATTGGGATTTGTTTATTTACATCACCGCGCTCGGTGACAAGGAAGCCCACGGTTTAAGATGGAGGTGGTTTTTGTGATGCCTCCTACCCGCCATCACATAAACAGATGACAAATTTCTGGACCGCCAGTCGCGGCGCATCCTGATATTTATAGTTTTGTCAAGTGCGTAGTGGGGCCCGCAGTTGCGGAGGGCTCCAGTCTTGTTTACGGGGCGACGCTGACGGGCAAACGAGAGGATAAGGACAAATTTTTGGCGGACGTGGAGAACCGAGGGAGGTTCCAACTGGCAACTCTATTCGGGATTTTCTCACTTTTTTTAAAAAAATATCAGATTTTATTTTATGATTTTCTCTTTTTTTTTTATGAATAAAAAATGAAGACGGTAAACAAGGGCTTGTGCCAAGGATCATTATGGCAGTTCATTTTTAAATTTTTCTTTTTTTTTTCTCAAAAAAAAAAAAAGAGCAATGGGTTCCCTGACCCTTCAAAATCTTTTGGTTCAGCCACTAAAGTCCACTTCAACCTCGGTTGCTGTCACCTTCCCATTTTCCGAAAGTACAGCGATCCCTCCCTTCTAATATAAATAAAACTGATCATAATAAATATTTCATCTCAATTCTTGATATCTAGAAAGAATTATTTTAGAATCAAAATTCAGAACTGAAGAAAAATCCGTTATATGACCCCAAAACTTCTGCTCCATGTCGTCGTTTAAGAATCAGACAACTCATTTAACGGGGTACCAGCTGGAATAGACAAGGTGAGAGTTTTTATTGCTTTATCTATATCCGGCGTGATAGAATGATTTTATTTAATAATTTTTTATTACATAAAATTATATAATTTATATAAAATTATCGTGATAAAAAAATTATTAAACGGATTAAATTTATTTTAGATTTAAAATAAAATTAATTTTTTTATATTTTTATTTTTTCCATATAACAATATATGCTAGGATGATTTCATCTCAGATTCATGATAAATCTGACCCACCTAATAATATCTCATCATGATAGAGGTTGAAAAACCTTCACTAATCAGCCATGGACAATGATGATATCAGTTCAATGTCCTTTGCTTGTTCTCCTTGAAAACATGACTACATTATTTTCTGCATCTCAAATAGGCCTAACTGGTTCATCCACGCAGACCTCACCAACGCGTGAGCAAAACACCCAGAGGGCGGGTCCTGTGCAGAGCGCGTGTCATGGTATATCATGCTATTGAATTGAATCATGTTGCTACCGTGAAGCTCCCATTTGTTTCCACTTTATTTATTTCATTTTTAAAATATCTTTATTTTTTATTTTTATACTTGCCAAACAATGATGATATACTGCATGTTCCAAAATTAGAGCATATTAAAAATAATTAAAATCCATTGAAGAGGACAGTTACAACATCGCATACTTATGAGATATCTCAGTTACAGCTTATCTTATATGTTTGCATAGTTACGGCACATCCGTTGTTTTCAAGTAATGGTTCCACACCTCCACTTCTATATAAATAGAGTCCAAAGGATCTCTAGGTATGTTCATTTCTCACTCTATTCTACTTTCTATACCTCATACTCTCACATCTTCATTATCCTATCAAAGTTTGACTCGACTTGGGCAGCAGACGGTCCCTCACTGGATCAAGTTAGACAACTCTCAATATTTTTTTATGTTCTTAAGTCAGACCTATTCCGGGCAAACCACAAAACAACTAATTGTCATTCACCAATTTATCCAGCTCTATCTAGGCAGATTTTGGCACGCGGCAGCATCATGTGAATTGGCGGTCATTCTTAACATTAAGCAGATTTACTGTGCTTTATGCTTTGGGATCTCATTAATGGCTGCCCCTTTGAATGGCTCTCATTGCTGGATTACTGTTATATGGTTCTGCACCTTGCAAGCTGCCTGGATTATTGATATATGGCTCTATATCCTCGAAGTTGCCTGCTGCTGTGTTCTGCCATACTTGTTCCATATTCAATTCTGCTTCATGTTCCAACTACTATTATTTTTCTGCTTTACAATGGGTTGCTCTGTTTATATCGTATACATCGGTTACATTGTCCAAGCCTGTATTATGTCTCCTTTCATATTTTGTAAACACATATTTTTCTGATCTTCAATTGTGCCTTTTATGTATTACATGTTCATAGGGCTGGCAAAATATGATACGGCCCGTCAATCCAATCTATATTCGACCCATCATAAATAGATTTGGATTTAAACTAAATGGATTGGGATCATATATGGATTGATCTATTTAACCCATTTAATAATTAAGTTTGATTTGAATTTTAAATATTTGATCTGTTTAACCTGTCTAATATCCAGAACTGATTGAGTCAGATAACTCATTTAACCTGTTTAATCTATTTCTGATCCATTTAATCCAATATGTTAGCCCATTTAAGATCCATTTAATCTGTTTAAAATCTGTTTAATATTTAATCTGATTTGTTTAATCTATTTAATCCATTTAACTTAATTTGATTTATTTAATAAATAAGTTAAATGGATCAGATCGGATTATCTGTTTAATAAACATGTTGGATTTGGATTTGAATTTTTGATCTGTTTAATAAACATGTCGGATTTGGATTGACGTTTTTCTTATCGATCCGTATTAATTCGATCTATTTATAATTCGATCCGATCCGATTGCCACCTCTATTTGTATAGGATGGGAACTATATTTTTGAGGCCGTAATTTGCTTATCAATCCCTTTTTTTGTACGGGTTTCATATACTCCAGCCTGTCAAAGGGCTAAAAATTTCTCAATTGGGGTTTCACGTTTAGGTTTTCCACCATGGTTGCCGAGTTTTAAGCCAGCTACAAAACAAAAAAAATATCTCTCTTTCATGAGATTTGGAGATCAAAATATATTGCTTATCCTCTATTTAGTACGAATGATGGATTGAAGAAATGATAGATTTTTCATTCATCATCTCATATTTAATAAAATATGTAATAACAGATGAAAATAATTTTTTTCTCCGTTTGGTATGCGAGAAACGAGGAATAAAAAAAAAGATGGATGATATTTGTAGACGAAACTATTTTTTAATAAAAATATTATTTTTATTATTATTAGTTTATAGCATTTATTTATGCTAAATAAGTGAAGTAATATATAAGTTATATTTTTTATAATTTAATAATTTTAATAAATATTTAATTTAATTTAATATTTAAATAAATATGTAATTTAATTTAATAAATAATTTTATAAATTGATTATATATATATAAATTTATTTATTTATTGATTATATAAATAAATTACTAATTTATAATTTAATTTAAATAGTTAATTAATTTTATACATATGGTAAACTAAAAGTAGTGAATATAAATAAAAAGAAGAAGGTAGTTTTAATTATTTATTTATAATTATAAAAATTATATATTTAAATTAAAATAATTAGTAATAAAACTTAATAATATAGGATAAATAGTATAAGTAAAACAAAAATATATAAATAAAATAAAAAAAAAAGTAAAAAAAAATAAAATTTTATACAAAATTAATAAAAAATAACTTTATCAAATATAGAAATCCATCCTCTTTTGTTTTCTCCTTTCTTTCCAAAGTAGATAAACAATCTCTCCTTTTCATTTATCTTTTTTTAAAAAATTTTGAACCTAACAATGGATAGAGATCATTCATTCTTCCAACTCTATCTATTCTTTCTCTCGTGATCTCTCAATCAAACATAGAATTAGGCTTAGGATTCTCTCACAATGCCTAACTGCTTAAGATTTTCTTGCTTAGGGTGTGGGGTTTGTTGAGGGCTTCGCATCAAAAGCCATGAAAAAAATGGTACATATGTTTCTTCCCTCGTATTCCACGGCTCCGATTAGGATTTTGAAAGGATCTGATATCTCCTCTCCTTCCTCTTCTTCTTTTCATAGCCATTGCACAAAACTTTCAAGATCAAAAAAGCTGGCAAAAAAGATGAGAACCACCCCATTCCCCACCCCACCCCCCCCCCCCCCCCCCCCACCTTAGATTTGTGTAAGAACCGACAGTACCATAAGATATTCTTTCTATTTTTTGCCCTTTTTTCTTGAATTTTCATCTTGTTTTCTTTAATTTTTTTCCCTTTGATTAGGGTTTTAAGGACAAAAAGCTTGAGATAAAGATGAGGCAGAACCATCCCCTCCCACGCTGGATTTGAATGAGAACCAACAATGGCAACAAGTCCTACTTCGATTTTTTGCTCTTTTTTTCTTTTTTCTTTTTTTTTTTTTTAGGTGGTTGTTCTTGTTGGCTCTATTTCGTCATCTTGTTTCACCTTCAGAATCAAGCAGGAGCAAGAAAAAAGATTGAGGTAGAACCACACATCCCAACTAGATCCGTATGAGGACACCATCAGATATTTTTTAAAAATTTTTTTCTTATTTTGAAATTTTCTTCATTTTCTCCACGTGGATACCATACCAACGCTCAGGTTAAACAGGTTTTAGTTGGACCCGAACCAATATTGTCTATTTATTAAACATATCGGACAAGATTACCTACCTAATAAGGATGAATTAATATGCAAAAGGTTACCCACTTAACACACATGGTCTAATAAGCCGGAGGTTACCTGCCTAATAAGCATGGTTTAATAGGCAAATCTTAGATGGCTTGATATCAATTACATCGCTACCGTCATATTTTCAGAGGCTACACTTTTCTTTTTCTTTTTTCTTTTTGATTAAAAAAGTAACAGTTCACGTCGTCAGAGCTCTCAAGGTATATTAGTTAAAGCTGAACATGGTTAGCCTACCTAAAGTCTGTCTGACTGATGAATACTTAGGTTTGACCCACTGAAATTTCATCATCTAGCCTATCTAGGGTTGGTTTTGCATGCTTAAACAACTTTCAGTTGTCGATGGACCCTCCTCGGCACAACTCAATTCATATATGTACATATTTCCATGTGCTACATACATGCACAGGTTTGTCTTTGTTAAAATATTTGTAGCAGAAAAGAGCATATGACGATCACCGCCTGCACCCCACCACCGAAAAAATAATAATAATAATAACAACATAAGAGAGAGAACCTCATATTTCTCTTACATTACATCCGGTATATGATGATATATACCGATGTCCAGACTTTATATACGGACTGGTACAAAACAACCCTACAAAAGAGAGAAAAAAAAAAAAAAAAACAAACTGATACCCTAAAAACATTCTAATAAGATCTTACCAACAAAGAAAAATAATACAGACCGACATAGATTATCCCATCACGTAACTCTTGTGATATACTATTTTCAAAAATTCTTAAACCTCTCTTCCTTTCAAGCAGGGCACAGTTAAAATTTCAACCTGGGCCAACAGGAGATCAACCGATTAAGAGCCTCCTTGTTACAGTTGCTATTGCATCTCCACATACGCATCTGATCAGAACCATCAACTTCCAGTCGTTCTTACTGGCGTTCGTGTAAGCGAGATAATTCATCCACTGAGAATTTTCATGTCATCTATCGGTCTTTCTCCCCACGAACTCTCGATTTCCAAACTATTTTCTTCCATCGCTACCGCTCTTCCTTTTATTGGAGTAGAAACTCTTCATTACATTGATTACCTACTACTAAAAACCTAGTTCATGAAAAAACACGTTTTTTTTTTTGGGGGGGATAAAAAAACATAGTTCACAGTAAAAGACGTTAAAACACGAACGGCGCAACCACACATATACACGGAAGGTTGGGGAAAAAACCTAACAGGAAGGTACCTCCTAAATAATAGGGAAATACGGTATCCGTATGACCCGCACGTATAAGCCCCCTCCGCGTCCCACCCGCCACCGGCCAGTGCGATGAGAGCCACGCGCTGCAGCCGGAGCATCGCCAGTCCAGCGCATGGGCCCCAGCGCGCGAGCCCATGGCGTAGGGGGCACGAAAGGAGCTCCACACGCACAGGCAAACGGATACCGCCGTTTCCTCCTGCATATTATTTCGGAGGAACGAAGTCCCGTAGTTTGGGATTCTCCTCATAGATGAAAAAGGCGTAGAAGCCACCGAGAGTGGTCGTGCCTGCCATCGCCCACACTATTACCTTAACCGCCAGCGGCATGATGGCCGCTACCTTATAACTAAACATCAGGGTAAGAACTGTGGCAAGGGTCCATACCACCACCTTCAACCTTCCCCTTTGAGTGGAAGTTTCCGGTGTCCTCTCAAAGACACGAAGGAAATAAAAAAGGGACATGAGATCGACGTAGGAGCCCACAACGAAGGCCACCATCCATGGGTCGTTCATGGAGCGGTAGATGGCGAGGATCGAGTTATATGTGAGAAAAGCAAAACCGAGATATGACAGCCACGAATACTCATCTTTGTTTCGAGCCAACTCAGGCCTCTCCTGGGCGCCCCGGGCGTTTTCGGGAGCCATGAAGACCGTTAGGAAGCAAGTTTAGCCAGCACTAGGGAGGCAGATCGCAGATCGCAGGATGGTTCGCATGGCCACCGCGCGAAGAGCATTTAAGTAAAACGAGCATAGATCCCCTGCGGTAGGCGGCAGCAATGCATATTGTGGTGCACTAATAAAGAGCTGCCATCTGGCCAGCAATTCAAAATACATATCATATTATATGCGACACACGTTAGTGGCTATCCATAATGCGAAGCATTCTGTGGTGCGGTGCGCGATTCTTCTTAGGCATCCTGGTCGATTGCCATAGCTTTTACGCAAGTTTCGCCGACCTACCAAAACAAAACAAATTGCGAAACTTCCAGGAAATTTCAAATATAAAACTTATTTCAAGAAGTCGCCGTCCATCACATGTCCCAGTCACATCACATGTCCTGTCAATGTTGCCAGAAAAAAATCATACGGTCCCCACTTCTTTTTTTTTTTTTTGGGGGGTGTGGTTACACAGGTCACCACCTTCTTTGCTTCCCTCCCGCCCCGCAAAATTAACTTCCACTTGGAAAAATTTCCGAATTTTAAGACCTGTGGCCATCCTTAAACCTTTGCCGATGTTACGAGAAAGTTTGTTGGTCGCCGCTACCTTCACCCTTTTTTTTCCTTTCCCTCTCTTGTTATTTTTGTAAGGGTTAAGTTCACTTTCGATGGATCGGATCCAGAATATAAGCCAAACGTGTAAAGGAACACACTATCGCTGCTCGTTTAAGACGGAATCGGTATCGTCACCGGCATGTGAGCGCAACAATATTAAAACCTACCCTGCCGACTAACGTTATTCAAAAGTTTGAAAGCGGTAGAAGTGCGCGGGTCCGTGCACACACACCGACGATAGCGATTCCCACGAAACCTTGAAGGCCCCGCTCCCGTGGATCTTTCTGAAGAATTCGGTGATATTTAAGGCCTGGTCCCTCCTGATTGGTTTCTTTCGGAGAGTGGATGCGCGCCTCTCCTATCCCAACGGCAACCAGCGTGACGCCACGAATGACGCCCTCGAAGAGATAAGGATTCCTATATAGATGAAAAGGACAGGCCACATTTTCTTTGCCGGCCAACTTCTGGACGCATCGACCGGCCCTTTTTTCGTGCCTTAAACGCCACGCATTATTTTAATAATGCATATACCTACTACAAGACACTCGAATTTAAACCATCTCGCGACCATCCGTCGCCCCGCATGCATCGGGCACGCACAATGGTACGTGGGCGTGCCGTTGGGTGTCCGAACGCTGGTGCGACTAACAGTCCATCCCCAAAAAGTAAAAGCACTGGATTGATAAGCGAAGGTCGGACGAGCGACTCTTGAGCGGGACACGTGAACGGAGAATCTAGCCTTCTTACGGGAGAAATTATACTTGACGAGAGATTATTGGTTGGATCAAATCCACCAGCTAAGCGATCGACCAACAAGCATTAAAAAAACACGCGATCAAGACCTGCCGCACTCATGCAACTTAACTTTTTGTTGGACTGGTCCACGGCTGAACTTACGGACCTAGTCCAACCAATAATTTTACATATTCCACAATCGTGTACCATACGACGGGCGACCACACCAAGCACAATCGCGAGGACCTAATCGTCCAACGTTTAATCTCGGAGAAATTATTGCCTAGACCACGCCCAAGTAGACCAGCGCAAATCTCGGAGCACGTGCACGGTGGATAACGCGCAATCGGGAATTCGCGACAAGCAAGAGTTGATGTGGCGCGTTATTCACCGTGGGATTTGGCTGGTCCAGCTGGGCTTAATCAAGGAACACCGCCACTAAAACAAGCGGCTGATTGGGGTGATGCACCGTCACTTGGTGCATATGCTGTTGGATATAACTTATCCTCTTTCCTCCCTTTTTTTTTTTTTCTGTCTTCTACGTCACCGCCGCCGCCGCCGCCGCCGCCGCCGCCGCTGCATGGTCGCTGGTGGCGAGCCTCGCGTCACCAACTGCTCGAGGGGGAGAGATATAATCGGAGGGCACGCCATCGTCGATATTTGCCTTCGCATTCTTCAGCTCGGGGAAGGGGGAATTGGTACCGGCGCTCGGAGGAACAGGAGCCGTAGCAAGAGAACGGAATCGAATATGTTCAGCAGAGGAGATTACCCCGACGGGAAATTTATTTGACAAGAAGCAAAATGCTAATCCGCCTTGTCCGCGGTGGTTAGAACGCGGAGTACCGAATACATAGAGCGATGGGATCTTATCCGTCGCACGTATACTTGTGCCCCGGTCCTTTCGTGTTATTTCCGCGTCTGATTCGCGTGGCGGGGTTCTACCGCGTTGCATCGCCCGATGACACCATTCCGCGTAGCGGCCTTCCTACGGCCTCCGGAATGCATGCACCCCTGGTTCACTTGGACCTGGTGCATGCCAGATTTTCTCCTACCCACGCCACCGACACAGCCGGCGACTACCGTCTATGGACTATGCATTGCGGGTACCACATATAGGCCATATCATCATTACGGTGGTGGAGTATATAATTAGATTTTGTCACCGATGCTACTGAGAATAGAAATCTTAAATAGACGTACAAAATATGTAAGATTTAAAAAAAAAACAAAAAAAAGGAAAAGTCTATGCACCCAATAAAAAAACCCAACTTAATTAACTAATTTATTCAATAAAATTTTAAAAATCAACAAAATATCCAACAAATTAAGGAGAGCATTATAGTACCTATCTAAAAAATGATGTTCAAAATTATTCTAATCATCATATTATTAAACCCATAAGCTATACCATAGAATTTTAGAAGAAGCTGAGTGGGAACACAAAGATATCAAAGAATCAATTCAGTTTTATGCCAAAAAGATCAAATATAGAAACTATTTTTCTCCTTTGAAGTTTGATAAAAAAATATAGAGAAAAAAAATAAGATTTTTATATAATTTTTATTGATTTAGAGAAATGATATTATGAAGTTTCCAGAGAAGTCTCATGGTAAGTCACAGAAAAGAAAGGATTTTATCGTAATTATATTAATGTAACTAAATAGTTACTAGTGTGAGTTATCCAATCATAATACATTTGTATAAAAAAAAAAAATACTCAAAATCCTTCCCTTTTTACTGGGTATATTCAAGACAATATTCCTTACCGCATGCTATTCATCAATGATATAATTTTAGTGGATAATCTAAAGTTGAATTGTAAAGTGAAATTATGGAAGAATCAAAGAATTTTGTACTGAGTAGGACTAAGACAGAAAACGTGCAATGTAGTTTTAGTAAAATTAAAAATAAAAGTGAAAATAGAATAAAAGTTAAGGATCATAAAGTTTCTTAATGTGATCATTTTTAGTATATATGATCAATTTTTATAAAAAAATGAGATTGAAGTGCATGTTATTAATAGAAATAAAGTATGGAAACTAAAATAAAGAAGTACCATCAGAATAACATGTGATCAAAGGATATGCACTAAAACAAAGAGAAAACTTTATATGACAGTAATGTGACCAGCTACGCTTCATAGTATAAAATTTTGACTAATTAAAAAATAAAATGTGCACAAAATGAACATAATTGAAATGAGAATGTTAAAATAGATGTATGATAATATAAGAAAAGATAGAATAAATATAAAATTATTCATAAAAAATATAAAAGTAACACTAACTAAGGATAAATTCAAAAAGAGAATAAAAATCTTAAATATACATTAAGAGGATCAAAGGTAGAACAAGGTTATGCACACAAAAAACGAGAAAAGGTTAGCAAAAGAAAAAAGAAAAGATTAGTTGATGTGGAAATAACTTAGTCAATTAATTCATCTAATAAAAAAATTAAAAGTAGAAAAATGATCACTGAATGAAGGAAAGCACCATAGTACCAATTTACAAGAATAAAGATAATATTTAAAATTATTCTACCTATCATAGCATTAAACTTATGAATTGTACCATACAACTAGGGAAGAGGGAGATCAAGCATGGTGATTAAGGTGTAAAATAAAGATATCGGAGGACTAATTTAAAAATCAAGCATGGTTTTATGCTAAGAAGGCTGACTATGGAAACTATTTTTCTCATTTAAAGATTGATATAGAAAGCATATCATAAAGTTTCTAGAGATGCCTTATGGTGTGTAATAACAAAGATATGAGTTTCTAATGGTTATATTAATGTAAGCAAGCAGTTACTAGTGTAAAAAGTATCTGCGATGATACCACTGAATATCCAATCATAATAGATTTATACTAAAAATTTGCTCAAGATTTTTATCTTTTTGTGCTAATTATGGATGAAGTTATTTAAAATATACACGATGATATTTCTTGTTGTGTACTATTTACAAATGATATAATCTTAATAAATAAAACTAAGATTGGAGTTAATCATAAATTAAAATTATGCAGAAGAGCACTAAAATGAAAGGATTTCAAATTAAGTAAGACTAAGACGAAAGACACGCAATGTACCTTTAGTAAAACTAAAAATAGAGAGAGGGAGCGAAACTAGATGATCATAAAATTCCTAAAAGTGATCATTTTCGATATTTATAATTGATTTGGGGGAACAAAAACATAGAGAAGTAGATAGCATGCGATGAAATTAGAAGAATAGTTAAGATTAAGGGTGAGACTAAACAAAATAATATCCATCCATACCAATTTTTGAATCCAAATAAGGGCATGTTTTGTTGGGGGAGTTAGATTCATGAATGAAAATGATTGACTCCCATTCCAGCCATTTGATTAAGGGAAGCCATATTCTCATTCGGATTCCTAGGGAGATAGAAATGCTCCAATCCCCCAAAAAAATCCTACTTTTCTATAGTATTCAAATTCTATTCAATGGCAATAGTCAAATTAGATCCACCTCCACACTGTCCGACCTCATGTACCTCGGATATGGATAATCTGAAAACATGATCAAGTCGGCCCGGAAATATCGATGACAATTACACCCATACAACCATCATCGCATGTTTAAAGTGGTTGCAATTGTGAGATTACATGGGTATTGATTAGTTAAGCACTATTATAATCATTGCTATGTAATTACTGCACGTCCCATCCATCTGAATAATAGTTATTGAACTCCCTCTATAAATAAAGACAAACAAAAAATCCTCAGATAAGTCATTTGATAACTCATACTCGCTCTCAACTTTTTTTTGCTTTTGATTATTCTTTGAATTCTGAATGACTGAAGCATTGAAGGATCCCTCGTCAGAAAAATCTGATAAGAAAAATTTATTTCAAGCTCATCTGCCGACCATGGAGTAGCAACAACTACATCTTTAAGTCTGCATAGCACATTGAGATAAGGCTATTCACATTGGTCTTATCGACCTTAACTCCAGAGTTAAACAGCAACATCAATCATTGTGCAATACATAAATCATCATGATTTGAAGATTAGATCTTTTCTTAAATTTTAAATAAGAGAGGATCATGACTAAAAAAAGTTTGAGAATTCAGATCCCCTTTAATTCGGATACATTAGAGAGATGACATCGGATTTCATAATCAAAATTAGAATCAGAATCCAAATGGGATTTGAATACTATTAGAGAGTAGAGATTAATTTTTTAGGGATTCATACATTTCCATTCTCCTCAAGAATCGATATAGAAATAAGACTCCCTCTAATCAAATGGCTAGAATGGGAATCACTCATTTTTGTTTCCATTCTAAAGTCCAACTCCCTCAGTCAAATATGCCCTAAATTTACTCAAATAGAAAATGAACTTGAGTATATGGTTAAGATGTATAAGCACAAAACCATGCAGTGCAGAAAAGAGAAAATAAATAAATATAAAATTATTAAAAAAATAAAATATGGATTAAATTTTATATAAAAGATAATATCTAAATAAAATTTGTAATATATTGAATAGGTTTTACTATTTGTGAGGAAAAAACTTGGCAAACTCTAATAAGTTAGAAAATGATTAAGCCCAAGCAATATAAATTTGAAATTTATGGACTACACATAGATACAATATGAAGAACCAAAACCTAATCGAATTGGCACACATGAAAATTATCAACCGTATATTTCGCTCTTTAACTAAAATTCCCTGTTACACACTCTATGTTCTAAATCCTCCCTTAAAAGGGAAATCCTAGCCGCTAATATGTGGTTTCTAAAATCTAAATCATGGTTATCTAGGTTTTCTTTTTTTCTTTTTTTTTTCCTCTAGGCGATCTCTAAGAGCAAAAACTATTTGTTAAGATACTTAAAGCTACTATTATGGTTATTGAAAGTGTTGTCTTAAAATATAAACTTTGAAAATTGCTAATTCGATGGAAGAGTACCTGCAAATATGATACGTCCATATCCTCCTTTCATTCTCGTGCCTTGGTAGTGCCCCTCCACCACCAACACCACCACCTAGTTTTCCTTCAACACCAACACCACAACCAGCACCACCACCAACAGCATTCTTTGTTAAACTTTTTGAAAAAATTATAAAGTATCATCAATAGGATATAACATTATGTTTACGGCATGATTGATTTAGTGCTTACTATATATTTTCTGCGCGTTCAAAAGGGTTTTCAATGTCTACCTGATTTTATAATCTGGCAGTAACCTGCTACTATTCGTATTTGTCCACAATGATGCTTGTCTTTCCAAATCCTCCACGCTTATCTGTTAATATTCAGATTTTTAGGACAACTTGGATTACGCAGTGTATGAAGAATAACCAAAAAATAAGTATGATGATAAGATATAGGCTTTTCGAAGGTAGAGGACATGGATTCTATGCATTAGAAGGTTTTAAGAAAAAAAGAACCCCAAATCCTTGAACTCACACAAATCCATATTAACATTAGAGAGAGAAGAAAATGTCAGGAACCTGGATGCAGATGGTGCTGGGGTCGAGGGACGAGAGAACTCGAGCCAGTTGTTCTTCACGTGGAGAAGCAAATCGTTGGTACTCCACTTGGGGAACTTCAGAGGCTCCTCCTGCTCCAATTTTCCTCGATCGAAGAAAGGCATTCCCTTCTTCAACTCACCGTTTTATTCCATTAATCCAATGAAAAAGCTACGAACTTTTTTTCCCTTTCATCGTTTAAGCTTATAAACATACGATTCGTTAAAATCCCTATAATAAACCCATTTAAAATCCCAAAAGTTCCAATTTTTTGGGAAAAATCAAGCTATTCGCATTAGCGAGAAACTCACCTCAGCGTTCCTCAACCTGGGCGCGCGGTCCGCATCATTCCGTCAAGACCGTCCGCTTCGAGGGGTGCATCACCTCTTGCAACCCTCGAGACGAAGAGTCCGCAAACCATTAGCTTTCCGAGAATCAAACGCGAGGGGAATCACCTCGAGGTTAAGAAAGGGTCACTATCGAGACGAAGAGTCCGCAAACCATTAGCTTTCCAAGAATCAAACGCGAGGGGAATCACCTCGAGGTTAAGAGAGGGTCACTATTGTACCCGCATGATCTTGTGGAGGCGGTGCTCAACGTAGGGGCCGAGGGCGCGGGCGACATCGGAGGAGAGGTTGGCGATGCGGATGCTGGGCGCGATGACCTTGATGGTCTCTTCGGATCGATGCTGGATGGTCTCCTTTCTCTCGTCCTAATTGAGCTCTCTTCAGGCGGGAGGCTCCCTTTACTACAGAGCTCTCCTCACGCGGGAGATGTTCGACCGTATGCCCTCGAGAGAGCGAGAGAAGGGATACATGGAGCGGTAGGGCGAACTGGGTTCGCTTCTATGGTCTGGGTGTAATATTCGTGCTCGAGCTTGTGCCTTTGACGGATCGGGTTTGGATTCTGGAATCCGTTTTGGGGTTGGGATCCAGAATTTCGGTTTTGTTTGCGAGCTTATTTAATCTGGCACAATTGCCTGTGAGGAAAAATAACTAAAAAATTAATACATCTTCTACTTGATTTATTTTCATCTATTCCAATTTCCAATTTATATCTTTATCTATTTTAAATAAATATAAATATAAATTTTAATATCCAATTAATACCTATATGCACTTATCAAATAAATAACCAGTATGGATATCCGATTAATTTTCAGTCTCATTAGTAGTAGATATAAAAGCAAGACATGAGATGTTCTGGACATTGCTATCGATGTGATTACTCTTGGTGCATGCAATGCATGTATACAGAGAAGCAACCAGTATAATAATGAATAGGGGACAAAGGTTTCTTGGGTTAAAAAAAATACTGATAACACATTTAAATTTTGAATTATATGAGGTGGGAGTTTATGACAATGAAAAATGATAATCAAAAAAATATAAATAATTAATATATTATTTGTGGTATTTGCTAACAATGTGGATATGCTTGTACAAATAATATTTCTTTGAAATGTGAAGGGTATTTCTATTACTGAGTTTGTTGGATTTAGAATTTATTTGACACACTCCTCTCAATTTATGATATACTATATATTATGGTATAGAAGGAAGGACATCATTGGTCTCACATTAGTTATGAGTCAAGAGGAACTCAAGCTTATATAGGAAGAGACCATCTTTTCCACATAAGGCGTCTTTTGGATTGAAATCCAGAAGGACGAACCATGAGTCCCATGGGGTGGAGCAGATAATACCTCGTATGCTGAAGCACTGTAGTCTCCTTAACTGGGGGCTATAATGTGGTGTAAATGGAAGGACGTCATTAGTCCCATATTGATTGAGCCATGCCTTTGATCGCAACATTGTATATTGTTCTTTGAAGAAAAAGTATTATATGTTCATACAAAAAGTTGAGTAGGAACATAATCACAGATGTAATCATTCAATAAACTCAGCACCAATCGACTTGTCACCATCTTTGTAAATTGAATGAAATAATAAACAAACTTGAAGGTTCTCTCATACAACGGATGTGTTTGCAAGATTCAATTTGTGGATTGAAATGATTTATAATGATTCCCAAAACGAAATGTGTGTTGATACTCAATTTTTTTCAAAACAAGCAAATTTCTAAAACTTAATGCAAACTACATAAAATCCTATCTTGAACCAACTTATCTGAATATAAAGGAGCCCACAATTATATTGGCATCAATCAACTTATTTTTTATATCATTAAATATATCACTCACTCTCTTCCTACCTTGAAAACTCGATGGTGTTTTTTGGCCAAGACCATATCCTTGCCATTTGTTTAGATGTGTTGTTACCACAATCCAAACCATAAAGTTGAGATTGATATGGAAGTTTTGAGCTTGGAAGTTGCATTGTAGAGTTGAAATAGCTAATAGCAAATAGATCCAAACTCAAGTAAAGCAATGCCTTGTTAACCTGAAAATAGAAAAGAAAATCCTTTTACTTGAGTTTGTTGGTGGGGAACCCTCGGCTTGTCACCATCTTTGTAAATCAAATGAAATAATAAATAAGCTTGAAGGTTCTCTCATGCAATGGATGTATTTGCAAGATTAAGTTTATAGATTGAAATTATTTATAAAGATTCTCAAAATGTATTGTGTTGATACTTATTTTTTTTCAAAACAAGCAAATTTCTAAAATTTTATACAAACTACATAAAATCCTACCTTGAACAAACTTATCCAAAATATAAGGGAGCCCACAATTATATTGACATCAATCAACTTATTTTTTGCATCATTAAATATATCACTCACTCCCTTCCTATCTTGAAAACTCAATGGTGTTTTTTGGCCAAGACCATATCCTT
>NC_025999.2:102379826-102394826 GCF_000442705.2 Elaeis guineensis | reverse complement strand
CTTAATAAAACCTATTTGTTTGTTTGTGAAACTTGTCTCTGCTCTAGTAGGAGTTCAGGTTGGAGCATAAAACTAACTAAAAGTATTTCTGGCAGACCTTGTGTGAATGCCTGAAATGCACCAGCTACAAATGTGCACATGCTGGCCTAGGAAAGTCCTGCATTCTGAATTACGTAACAAATTTACACGTGCATCAATTTCTCTCTTTAGGCTGTGTTTGGTTGTGGGATAGAAAACCCCAGGATAGATATCCTCAGCCCTTGGCATATCTCAAGATTTTCATATCCCTGGGTTAAGAGAAAATTGCTGTCTGGTTGGGAAATGGTGAGGTTAACTGCAAAAGGGGAAATTAGAAGAGAGAATAAATTAGCCGGGAATTGAGGGTTAAAAATGTTGTCGACCAGGCTGTCTTTACTCCCCCAAAAGTAGCACTGTTTGGCAGAGTAGTAAGATAACCTACCATATCCCAGCATTTGAAATGCTTTAATATTTTGAATTTCAGAAAGTTTTGATTGACTGACTTAGAGTGCATTTTCTGCTAAGGACCATCTTCGCCTTTTGTTCATTTGCTTGATGCATCTTGTCCAGGAGAAACTTTGCAGCATGTTGAAAGAGGTACTAAAGAGCAAGCCTAATGTTGATGTTGTGAAACTTCATAAGTCAGGTGGTGTTGTTCTGAGGAATGCAAAGGTCCGCCAAAAGGCGAGAAGCTTTAGAATCAGGGTAAGTTGAGAGACATCATCTTTGTAATAATTCACCTTGGTATTTCTTTATATTGTTTTATGTACTCTGAAAACTATATGAAATATATGTTTTTTTGCCTCTCCTGCATGTTATCTACATCAGTGTACTTGGCTAACATGATAGACGCATCGATATGCTTGTATTCATGGAAATAGAACCAATCACACCTTACATTTTTTTATAAGTAGGCTGACTTTTACATATTAATATATATTGTATTCTTGACATGTTATGGAAGGTAAGGGAAACAAGGTATGCATTTAGATTTTCTTACATCATAAGCTAGCTAGTTGTTTACATGCTATCTGGGTTCCTTTTTTTGGTGAGAAAATAGTTCAAGTGTTGAAATTCTTGTTGTTATGGTGCACTATCTTTGAAAAATAAGATTATGATTTAACTTGTTTATGAATTATTCCCTTAATGGATGCTGTTGGATTCTTCAACATTTTTCACAAAAAAAAAAATTATGAATGACTAATCATAATATGTTATTCTATCAACTTTTTCAGACGATTCCTACCCTACTCATGTTAATCCTGATTTAGTTTGTAAATCTGGCTTTCTTTTAATTTATTTTTAAATTATGGTGTGAGATAAACTTAGATGTCTTTTGCCGAACACATCTATGTCATGCTGTAACAATTGCTCGTCAACGGACTGGATTTTGGCTAATCTTAATTTTTAGTTAATTTCCCAGTCCACTTGGTTTCTTTAACAGTTTCTTTTTGATATGTTTCTTAAAGATAGAGAAACTCCCTACATTAGACCTTGTCTTTATCCTTTTTTTGTCCATATTATCCAAGTATGGAGGAACCTTGGAAGGTTCATCTCAATAAGAGTGAGTTTAAACTGTGTAATTATGAAGACAGGTCTGCTGACCTGCCTAACGGCCTTGCATGCCTTTTTGTTGTGCCCCTACCTTGCCAGGTGTTGCCTCGACAAAGAGTCTGGCACCCATTCATTAATTATTAATGGTCAAGAGGCAAACAAAAGATGATCTAAACTGTGTACCTTAATTCAAAAAGCTGACAAATGTTGATGACATAAATCTTATTAATAATGTTGTTTCAATCCATCTTGGAGTCATTATTTTATGTTGGTCCAGAAAGCATATATTGGAAAGAAAACAGGTTGTTCTTAGTCTTGATGTTAGTTTAGGTAGTTCAAGTAACACTTAATGTTTTGGAGGTGTTTATATTATAACTAGGGCCATGAACTTTTTTTTTGTGTGTTGGTGATTAGTGAGGAACATTATAATGATGTCATCTTGTGTACTTATCAATTTCAGTTATTCCTGGAAGCTTTATAATGTTTCAGCACTGTAAATGGGTTTCTGTGCAGGAGTATTTTTATGGGCTTACCAATGATTTGTCTCCACATTCAAATATTGTGAATTTCAGTGATATTTCTGTCTACCGTATTGGTGGTGGTCCACAGGCACCCCGATCAGCACTGCCTATAGGTGCAGAGCCTGTGGCAGACCCTACTCGGCTGGTTGCTGTTAACATAAGCCGTGACTTACTCCATCTAGTTCTGGCTGTTTCATATGCAGAGGAACCTGATCAAATCATCTCCAGGTAAATATTTTTGGTTAGCTGATTCCTAGAAGCAATTATCTGTCACAGTACCCTCTCGGTTTGCATGGTTTGTAGTGCCAGGCCTCATTCAATCTGGGAACCCGAAAGGTCTTGGTGCATCTGAGGTACAGTTATATAGTTGAAAATAAGGAACCTAGATACCAAACTCTTACATGAAAAAAGTTAACAACTATGTGACTTTCAAATTATCATAAATTTTAGCAGCATAAATTAAAAGTCCTCTTCTTCTCAATTATATTGATATAAACCTTGGCATTGGTTGGATGCCAAAAAACGGAAAGTCTACTCTTCCTCTAGATCTCTACTGGTTTCTCTGTGGGCGTAAGTAAAATTTTTGGTTGATAATTCAAGAAAATGCCATCTATCTCCATGCTAGAAAAATCTAGTGAGCATGGGCTGCATGGCAAATCCAAGAGTTATGATTTGCTGGTTCAGAGCAGGTTTTTCATACCTTGAGCTACCTTGTAATTAACTTTCCTGTAACTGCTAAATTTTTGAACTTATGGGTTGCTTGGGGGTGGTGTGCAATTTATGTCTGTGTTGGTGGCAACATGGCAGTGTTCTTTTCTTTCTTTCACGAGCTTTACTTCAGCTAATATTGTCTAACTTTTCCTTATAACTTACTGCAGCAATGTCGCAGGATTTGTCTATGTCACAGACATAGATATCCAAAGGTATTATTGACTGCTTGATATGCATGTAATGACCCTTTAATCAGCATTTTCTAACTTTGAATCTGTGACAGGAAGAAGATCACATATCTCGCACCATGCCCAGGTGAACTCCCAAGCAAATTTTTGATGGTGGGAACTTTGACGTGGTTAGAAGGCTAGGATTTTTTGAACCATGGCGGCAAATTCAAAAATTTAGGGACAACCCACTCCAAAAGGGATTGCCTTCCTATGGTTGCTTCATGTTACTCGAACTTGTAGCAAGTGGCTTTTTGTGCTATCTTCTGGAAGATGTCTTTTAGATGATCATAGTTCTGTGTAATTTTGGATTCCATGCAACGGAATCATGCCAAGAAAAGGAGGATTTGCGTGTACTGGTCATGGGTTTTGATGATGTGACTGCAATATAATTTCAAATTTTTTTCTCTCTTCATGTGTGTGAGTTTTCCAAATGATTTAAAGGGGAAGCAGCAAAGTACGTAGCGGTGGAACATGGGAATCCGAATGTTGTCTATGATGTCTCGTGTGAAGTAGAATGGTGCACTCATTCTTTGTTATGGAGTGCGCTATGAGATGACAAATGGTTTTTTCGTTTTGGGAATTTTGTTCACTTTGGCTCGTGTGTCTCTCAGGGGGACATGGAGGTGAATTGCCTTTCGGCTGGAGACTATCCTGTAGAGATGCGTTTGCATATTGAATTATCACCACCTTGCGGGGCCACTATAATTTTTTTGATGTTGACCGAGATGTCCGGTAGATACTAGCGGTGTGCTTGGGCTTTAATTTTTAGTGTCTCTATGAAATTGTTACATTTGAAGCATGCTAGCACCACCACCTACTTAGTGGAGATGGATACATTTGACACATTCAATGAGTCTATACCTTTCTTTCTATTTTCTGCGATTTTCCGACACCCATGAAAATCTTAAAAACAAATAGAAAATTAGTGTAATTGAGGTCAGATTATGTTTATTTGTTTGAAAAATTGTGGCACTTTAATTATTTATCCGTGCTTATTCATTCATTCTTCGTTTTTTGACTTAGGTCGTTAGTCATCCCTAGGACTGTAAGTTTGGATCGAGTCGTTTTTATTCCGGAGTTGATATAAAGTTAATTCAGTTCTTTCCGAATCATAGTTTTTTGGATTAAGTTTAGATTCGAAAACATGACACGTTTTAAACATCGGTTGGATATTGATCGCTAGATTTTCAATCCAAATAGAACTGGTTCAAAAGTGGTGTAAAATATATTTCAAAACCCTTCCCCATTGCAGCTTGGTAACATGGCACTTAATAATCTTTATTGTTAATTTTAACTAGATGTAGTTGTTAGTCAATTCTTACATAGAATATGTTTTTGACGATGTTTACATGTTTTTGTTTGCTATTATTTTATTTTATAATATATTTTACGCCATAATTAAATACATTATATATATCTCGCCTTCGCCGAGCAACGTTAACAAAAGTTGCTCCGCTTTGACCAACAGCGTGACTGGACTGGGCCTCAAACTCGTTTGTCACTCCGACAACATTATCCGGTTCCGTCCAGTATCTAAGAATATCAGCATCTGTTGGGGCGTAGGTGAACCATAAAAAATTAGTAGCTGCTATATTATAAAATCATTAAAATGTTTTTAACGAAAAATTAGTGTGAACTTGTTAGAATTTGACATCTCGAGATTCGGTCTATATTAAGCCCACAGAGAGGTCCGCGGTGAAAAACGGAGTCCAACGAGACCCAGATCACCCCAAACGGAGCTTGAATGAAGGAGATACGAACTTTTGAAATCGGCACGAGATCCGACGTGGCAGAGGACTGCCGGCGGCGGGCCGGCGGAGCGGTGGCGGTGCGGCCACAGGTGGTGGAGCCCAGACCCACGCGGGCCGGCCCAGGCCCAGGCGCCGCTGGGGCCTAACTCTTCCAGTCCACTGTGGACCGAGCGATCCACGGTCGGGTCTGTGGACCGCCTAGATGTTTTTCAGGTATTTCTCACGGTCCACGATATTATTTCATGGACCGGAGCACGATCAGACGACATTGG
Source organism: Elaeis guineensis (assembly GCF_000442705.2). Classification (NCBI taxonomy): domain Eukaryota; kingdom Viridiplantae; phylum Streptophyta; class Magnoliopsida; order Arecales; family Arecaceae; genus Elaeis; species Elaeis guineensis. The sequence goes on along the minus strand of NC_025999.2, from coordinate 102,389,769 downwards.
TGGCTCCCGATCTTGATCCGACGGTCCAGGGGGTTATTTGGCTTTGTTTAGGACTCCTAATCCCTCTCTAATTAGGTTTAAGCCCTTTAAATAGGGCCTGATCGATGAAACAGAGGGAGCGGTCTAATTTTTTGCCGTGGACGCGTCGTACGGAACCCATGAGGAGAGAAAGAAGTGTGCGTCGCTGAGAGAGAAAGAGCAGGAAGCTCTTGGACAGTGGACGTTGGTCACTTCAGAGGTTTAGGAGGGTCTTCCAAGAGAGAGAGCTTTTTTGAAAGGAATTTCTAGTGAGAGAGAAATTGGATGTACGAGGGTTGAGGGTCAAATCTCCTCTTGTAAATTTTTTTTTTCATAGTAAAGTTTGCATGCCCCATGGAGACGAGTCCTTTTGTGGCTGATCCACGTATTTTGATTATTTTTGTTTTATTTCTTCTTTCTTTCTGCTGCATCACGTGGTACTGAAAATGTCCTGCGAGGTGGTGTCCTGGTCAGACATCCATCCAACAAGTGGTATCAGAGCGAGACAGTACAAAGATGCAGATTACAGTGATGGTGAGCAAGACTGAAGATGGAGAAGACATGAACAATCAAGATGAAAATCAACAAGTTTAATGGTAAGAGCAATTTCTCCTTATGGCAGGCAAGGGTGAAGGACGTGCTCATCCAACAAGGGTTGATCGATGCTCTCTTGTGCGAAGAGAAGCCAGCCACCATGGAGGTGCAGGATTGGAAACGGCTACAGATGCAGATGGTGAGTACCATCCGCATGTACCTAGCAGATGAGGTGGTGATTCATGTGCTGAGCGAGACTTCTCCGACGGTGCTGTGGTCGAAGTTTGAGGAGTTGTACATGGCAAAGTCTCTCACCAACACTCTTTTCCTCTGGAGGTAGTTTTATCAGTTGTGGATGACTAAGGGACAGAGCGTGCAGAAGCATCTAAGTCACTTCCAGAAGATCCTCACCGACCTTCTCAGCATTGGTGAGAATGTTGAGGAGAAGACCAGAGTGCTGGTTTTGCTATCATCACTTCCACCTTCGTATGAGTCCTTGGTGACTGCTCTTCTAGTGGGAAAGTGTACTATCAAGATGAACGAGATCACCGCAGCGATACTTCAAAATGAGGTTCTCAAGAGGGAGAATCCAGCTTCGAGCTCAGGTGGTGGTAGTTCAACTTTGGTGATTTTTGGAGGAGCAGGAGGCGGTAGGAGCGACATGAGATCGCGACGAGGACGGTCCAAGTCCAAGAAGGACTTGAGCAAAATCAGATGTTATCGGTGTGAGGAGTTGGAGCATCTAGCCAGAGATTGCCCTCAATTCAAAAATCGGACGGTGGCTGCTGTAGTGACGGCCGATAACGATTCAAACGGAGATGTTTTAGAGATATCTGACGAGGTATCTACTTCTTCCCAGTAGTGGATATTAGATCCGCATGCCTCTATCATGTATGTTGCAGAGAGAAGCAGTTTGACTCCTTAGAGAACAGTGAGGGTACTGTATACCTATCGGATGGATTGAGCTATGTGATTAGAGGCATTGAAACGGTCAGCTGGAGGACATATAATGGTACAGTGAGGAGATTGAGAGAGGTCTGATACATATCCAATTTCAGGTAAAATCTTATCTCACTTAGCAGACTGGATTCGAGAGGCTACAGGACGGTAGTTGGTGGAGGAATCCTGAGGGTGCTATGCAGCGATAGGATTGTGCTGGAGGGGAAGAAGGAGAGTAGAGGACATTATTACCTGATAGGGAGTCCAGTGCGAGATGTAGCTTCAGGAGCCAGGAGGAGCCCAGAGCGAGGTGGAGCTCCAGGTGGAGGTGGATCAGGCACGAGACAGGAGACTCAGAAAGATAAGAGGCGACGTCGCAAGGTGAGGTTCCTATTACTACAGGATGATGCCCTGAGTAGATCTCAGGTCAGGAGGAGTACAGCATACGATGGAGATGGGATCGAGCAGTCTGGCTCGACTCCCATGTTTGTCCATCCATGATCAGCAGGCGATTGCCCCAAGACATGGGGGCGAGGAGATCCAGAAGCTCTCAGAATTAGGAAGAGGCCGAATATTTAGTCGAGATGGAGATTGTTAGGATTTGATACTTCGAGATTCGGTCCATATTGAGCCCACAGTGAGGTCTGTGGTGAAAAATGGAGTCCAACGAGATCAAGATCACCCCAAACAGAAGTTCGGATGGAGGAGATACGAGATTTTGAAATCGACACGAGACCCGAGTGGTGGAAGACCACCGGCGGGCCGGCGGCAGCATGGCCGCAGGCGGCGGAGCGCGGCTCAGGCGGGCGCGCGGCCTAGCCCACGCGCGGGCGCACGGGGTGCAGCTCGGGCCCAGGCGCCCGATGCGGGCGCGGCCCAGGCCCGCGTGCGCAGGCCGGCCCAAGCGCCGCTGGGGCCTGGTTTTTTCGGTCCACCATGGATCGGACAGTCCACGACCGGGTCTGTGGACTGTCTGGGCATTTTCCAGGCATTTCTCACGGTCCACGATACTATTCCATGGATCGGAGCACGATCGGATGGCGTGGGTGGCTCCCGATCTTGATTCGATGGTCTAGGGGATTATTTGGTTTTGTTTAGAACTCCTAATCCCTCTCTAATTAGATTTAAACCCTTTAAATAGGGCCTGATTGGTGAAACGGAGAGAGCGGTCTAGTTTTTTACCGTGGATGCGCCATACGGAACCGTGAGGAGAGAAAGAAGCGCGCGTCGCTGAGAGAGAAGGAGTAGGAAGCTCCTAGACAGTGGACGCCGGTCACTTCAAGAGTTCAGAGGGGTCTTCCAAAAGAGAGTTTTTGTGAGAGGAACTTTTAGGAAGAGAGAAATTGGGTGTACGAGAGTTGAGGGTGAGATCTCCTCTTATAATTTTTTTTTTTTTATAGTGAAATTTGTATGTTCTATGGAAACGAGCTATTTTGTGGCTGATTTATGTATTTTGATTATTTTTATTTTATTTTATTTTTTCTACTATATCGTATAATACTGAAAAAATTTTAAGAGATAGTATCCTGATCGGATATCCATCCAACAGAACTAATATTTTGATATAAAATACAGTTGTGCCGTATCGTTACGCAGATAAAAAAAAGTTCGCGCTAACATTTCTACCATCGCATGTTGAACATAAATCATCCCCCAATGGGACTCCATGTCCTTTCCTTGGCCCACTATAACTGGCACAAACCAAGATATTTTGTACCACAATGCATGGTTTAATTTATCCAAATTACTAAAAAAAATAAAGAGAAGGAGCTCCATGGTTTATAAATCAGATACCAAAGACATTTCCAAAAATTATCCTTTCCTTGGCCCACTATAACTAGCACAAACAAAGATATTTTGTACTACAATGAATGGTTTAATTTATCCAAATTACTAAAAAAATAAAAAGAAGGAGCTCCATGGTTTATAAATCAGATACCAAAGACATTTCCAAGAATTTCCATCAATAAAAACTTAAACAAGGCTTCAATCAAAGTTTAATAAATAAGAAAACATAAATTAGCGAGGAAGCACCGCCTCTCTCATAATCTGTCATAATCTTTACTACCAAAAAAAATCCGTCGTAATCTCTTCTCATCATAATCATGTAGTCTTATTTTTGACTTCGTTGATTGCTTCTTTACGCATTTCTTGACATCCTGCTCCCTCACCCCTCGGATGGATTGTGGAGCTTAAAGCGATTAATTCCAGTCCTCGCAGATGGTGGCTGCAATGCCGAGGGAACCTGCTGCCGGCCTTCTCCAGCACCGGCCATCTCAAATGATAATCAAAATAATAATAAAAAAAGCCATCAGAATATTTTATTATTATAATTATAATGTGAAGAATACATAAATATTATAATATTGATAATATTATAATAATTTATATGATAATTATATCATAATATTATAATATATAATCATCACCGCTGTTATGATTATCATATTGAAAAATGTTGGCCGTTTTTCAAATCATCAAATTTAGCCATTCAGGAAGGAAATTTTATTATATAATGATCATTAATATGGATAAAAATATATATCTAACTAATTTCAATCTCCTCTTCCACGTCTAAATTCTACATCCAATTTTATAAATATTATAATATTATAAATATTATAATATTTTAAATCGCAACAATAATAATATTATAGATAATAAATCCCTAACTTCGAAAGTAACAATATTACTTGACTGTAGACAAATCCCTCGTCGTGAGAGCGGGTGCGATTCGTTCCAAGCCGCGATTCCCTGGGTACCCTCGCGTCTGTGCGGCGGCCGCCGCTTCTTCGCCAGGAGACATGGTGCATCCTCCTCGCCCTCCACCTCCGCCCAAGGACAAGAAGCATCCCAATCGCCGGATGAACAGCAAGAAGGCGGTGGAACGGTCCGCGTACTTTGCGCGGAGGGAGGCGGCGCGGGTGCTGCGACAGGTGCTGCAGGGCGACGCACGCCGGCGGGCCACCGCCTCCATCAAATCCCTCATTTACGGTCCCTCCGTCCGTAACAAGAAGGCTACCTTCGCCCTTGTCTGCCAAACCCTCAAGTGTATGCGTTTTTCTCGCTTTTTAGGATTTCCGGCTAGTCTTTCCTGATCACTCTCAAGGGTACGCGTCTTTCTCGCTGTCTACGGTTTTCGATTAATATTTCTCGATCCTGTTCGTTTTCCTTTTAAAAAGTTGATTTGATTTGATTTGATTAGACAGTGGTGATTAGTGAGTGTAGTTTGTAGTTTTCTCTGGAGAGTTTCTTGTCGTAGAAGGATTCTTGATCACTTCATGTTATTATTCTTCTAGACTAGTCAGTTTTGTATTTTTGGCTAGCCTTTAACAAGAGTAATCCTATAACTATGAAGTTGATCTCTTTAAGGACTTTTGTTCCTATATATGGTTCCCAGCACATATGCCCTTATTTGTACTGCTACGTGTGTTTCAATGGGCCAAGATAAGTATTTCATCAATACATATGCACAATCTAGATCTTATAATATATGCATCCTGTAGACACTAGGAGAGAGATGCCATTCTTATTCATGTGAACAAGCATTTGTTCACTTCTTTAGCTGGAAGGCAAGTAGGCAACCATATACGTCATGCATATTGTTACTTGAAAGTGGGATTAAAATGCATTTGCTGCCATCCAGACATAAAAACATTTCTTTTAGTGCATGTGTACAAGCATGTTCTGTTATCTTCCCATGTTCATGTAGATGGAAGTACATGACTGAAAAATTGACAATACTTTCTCACATGTGGAACTTTGAAATGCTATGTTGGATAATTCCATTCTCCAGTATTTAGCTCTAGGTCAGTCATTTTGTTCCTAATTAGTTTAATATGTATTAACGATGGACATTTTTTATATGTTAAATCTGATGGATTTGATTTGAATTGCTATAGTTTTGAGCCACATGGCTAATAGTTCCTTTCTTAAGCATTTGACTTCAGGTTATTCATTTCTAGCTTAACTTATATCCAATAATGCTGACCGTTTTTCTGTGTTAAATGTGATCTATTTGAGTTGATAGGTTATAGTTTTGGTAACTTTTGTTTGTTTTATGCATTTAGAAACTTTAAGGATATTTTCTCCTACTTTCTTCATATTTCCCTGACAGTAGTCCAACAATTCTCTTTCTCCCATCTTGCAGATCTTCCACTCGTGAAAGATGTGTTAGCAAGAACGAAGTTACTAACCTGCAAATGGCAGGTGAAGAAAAAACATGCACATTTTACATTTAGATTTGTGCGGTTTCTAGCTTACTATCCCGGAGATCTATGTTTTTACCTCTATTTCTACCCTACACTCTTGTCTTAGGCATGCATTATCCATGCTAGCATTTGAATAATTATGCTCGAGTTCTGGTTGTTCACTTGGTGATGTTACTTATTGCAGAAGCAGGAGGAATTGATTTTTGTAACTGCATATGATGTTCTCTTTGGACAGGTCTGCACCTAAACATTCTCAACTTTGCATGCCCACATATTATGCTTCTAGCATTTTGCAGAGACAAGATAATTTATCTTAGGAAAAGTTTATGTTACCATTGTTTAATGCAAAAGAATGATAGATTAGTAATTTAAAAAATGCACTTTACACCCATTACTCAACTGTCTAAGTAAAGCAAGTGAGTGAGGATGGTTTTTGCAGAGTTAAAAAATTATGTGAATCCATAGATTGTCATTAAATAAAGGATGCAAATAAGATGGTAATAGGTTGGTTTTGAATTAAGATTGTATACTATATATATATATATTTGTATGTATGTATATAAGATTCATATCTGAATGTGTTACTAAGGATCGAAGTTCAAATCTGTTTCCAATTGAACATCATGTTCCATTTCAAGGGAAGGTTTGGATTCTTTGGAATGTGTTAAAGGCTGTGTGGTATGAATGTCTTGGTGGTTATTATAGGTTACTCTGAGTTTGTGCAAAGCATTCATATAGAAAAATTATCTTAGTGAGTAGAAGAAGATATCGGGGTTAAAGAAGGTGGGTGAGGTTGCAATGGCATTGGTGCAAGGTAGAGGAGGTGGGTTGGGACCAGGGTTGGCTTTAGTGAGTGATAAAATAAGCTTTTTGGTGGGCGACCTTGATGAGAGATTTATTCCCTTCTTTTCTCTATTTTCTTTTGGATGGGAGTTGGGGGAGGCGAGGGGTGGTGAAGGATTTTTTGGGTGGGGGAGTTCGGGGTGAGGGAGGGGAAGTGTGACAACATGGCAAAGAATGTTGTGTGGGGGGGGGGTTGGGAAGGCATGCTTTAATGAGAGACTCAAGAGGCTATTGTGCAGGAGAAGATTGGGAAGGGAATGCTTTAATGAGATAGGCTGGGTGTTATTTTGCAAGAGGAGATTGGGGGCCAGCTATACCATTGGTTCATAGGGAGAGCAAATCAAGTTCAAGCATGGGGGGAAATGGGGAATGTGGCAACAATTTGATGGGGAGGGGAGTTTGTTTTGTTAGTTAAGAAGGGGAGGTGAAAAGATGGGTTGAAATGCAGCGATGCACTAGGGGAGCAAGTAAGGTTCAGATTTCGGGAAAGGGGGGATGTGGCCACTTGGAGAGGGAGAAAGTGGAAGATTTTTGTTGTTAAGAAAGGAAGATAACATGATGGCCAAAGGGGTTTTGAAGGGAAGGATGCATAAAGATGGGTTAAGGCTTTAATGGGAGGGAAAACTGTGGTAGCGATAGTGGCGGTGGGAGATTTTAAGGTATCTCTATAAGGTGGATAATGTTAAATCCAAAATCTTTGCTTCTAAATAGATTTAGGCAAGAGTACACCTAAAGATTGAGTGATTAGTTCCCTTAGATATGATTAATACTTAATGCCATATATTGCAAGAAGCTTTAGAGATAAAATTACACAACTCTTTGTTATCTTAATTGCATTATCGGTTTGTTAAAGTTGTCTATGATCTTGTGCATGTTTGGATCGGGGACCATACAAACTACGTGGGCTAAATATGGTTATGGAGATCAATATAGGTAAGTTTCAGGCCTTGGTCTACTAGCTTCTTGTTATTGAAGCTATGGCTGGGTCCTCTATTGTTCTTAAATAGCTTGATAGGTGACACAAGCTTGGAGGTTTGAAAGTTCATATATCCAATGCATACAAGAGTTGGTTGGAGCCTTGTAGTTGAAGTGCCACTGTAGCTCAAGTTGCATCATCTTGCTTACAAGAAGCACAATTCTTGTATTTGGAGGAGAGTTGATGGAAAAGAGGGGCATCTCTGATAGTCATTCCGTCGAACATCATTTAAGCGAATACCAGGTCGGAGCATTCTGTGTACATGAAGATGAGAGTGTTCTGGATGAAGAGGTTGGCAACCAAGCCACGAGTGGGAAGGGCCTCGGTGTGGACTTGGGCGCCTATGGGAAGGGAGCAAGTGGCTATGTGGTCTTGAGGAGGGCAAAGAAGGTGGAGGATGATGGCAGAGGGAATGGGGAGAGGAGGAGGAGGAGAGGAGGTTGGCGTGATGATGTCCAAGGGCTGGCAACAGCATTAGCAGTGGTAGTAAGGGGCGACTTCAGAGTGGGGCATAGGGGGAGAGGGGAAGGGAAGAAGAAAGAAGAGGAGAGGCCCGCTGAAGTGAAGTTCGAGGAGGAGAAGGCAACTATGGGTCTCCTGTTGGAGGTGGGGGTTGGTAGCAGCATCGAGGGCGATGATATGGAGGGACTTGAGAGCAGCGCGGGGTAGGAGAAGGGAAGGTGGGAGGAGAGGAGGGAATTCTTCTTAATCAAGATAGCTACTCGAACAGCCATTTTGACTGCAGGTTGACCTACTACAAGATAATCTTGAGTTGCAGCCCAATTAGCAAGTCAACTTATTGTGCAGTTGGAGCTACAAGCATCCAAACGCCTGCACTTGCAGCTTGTGCTGCAGGTAGTATAGAAATGCGAACAACCGAATTGAGGAGATAGGGTTTTTTTGGTGGAGGTTGAAACTCTTCTAAAGGACCTATTAACAATAGGCATAGGCATAGTTTGTTGTCGATATTTGCTTGTTCATACCATATATATCCATTAACTCCTAGCAAGAGAAGTTGTGATTAGAATAATGATTAGCACATCCTTTTGGTTTCCATTATTCAACCTTTTTTTTTCTGATTTTTTTAATGATTCATGTTCCTTACAATATCAACAAGGTCCTTTTTGATCATGTTAGTTGTACCTACGTCATACATCTTGCACTATTTAACACATTTTGGAGGTGATCTGTGAGCCATATTATCTATTTTTGCAGAAAATTTCATTATGATGTCTTCACTTGGTTTCTTTAGGATATTGCAATGACAGGTGATGTTGAAAAGTTCCTTATGCTTCATAAAGATGCTCTTCAGACTGCCTTGGCACAACTCTGCTTGACACAAAAAGTCAAGTATGTTGAAGACTTACTCCTGAAAAATCAGAATCCAGGTTTGTCTTTAGTCTGTCATATTGCCAATAGTGGATCAAGTTTGCATTTTTTTTTAATTATCATGTTTTACTTTGTTAATCCTAACTTGAGGGCAAGGTCATGCATGACACAAACTTTGGCATGGCTTTAATCTTTTGGAAAATTAACCCACTTGGTTGATGTTAGAGTGCCTAGATTCGCACCTTAAAGTTTTGCATCATGTTTGAGAATGGAGAATTAGTTTTGAATGCCATTTTTCATTTTTTGGATTGCAACTATTTTTAATATTGCTCTATATATATACATATATATTTTCTTGTTTTTTGTTTATCTGAAGTTCTGCATCTACTGATAGTTATATATGATGGTTGTACTGCTTGTTCGTAAGGATGATTTTTAGATTTCTTAGTAACCAGCAAAGGCATGTCATATTCGGACCATAGGGTTCTACAGTTGAGAATTAATAGAACTGATTTTCTTAGGTAAATAAAAATTACCCCATGCAATATGAACAAGGAAGGTTTCCTACCAAGGAACCTAAGGACAATTTATATATGATGATTTCAAGTTTTGGTTGCTCAGCTGTGTTATTTCTAAATGCTGTGTGAACCGGGGAAATAGCAAAGCTTTCCATCATGTTAGTCAATATAGTATAATTAGGGCATCTACCATAATAAATACCAAAATAAAGTTCAAACATTCTTTTGAAGGTTTAATTAGTAGAATTCCTTTGTTTGCACCTTGCTGTTTTAGTTATTAACAAAAAAAAATGTTCTTTTTCTTCAAATGCCTTCACCATTTTTACGTATATAATATTGGGCAAACACATCTATATTTTTGTCTTGCAAATTATACTGCTGGTACCGCATGTGTGCAACCTCCAAGAGAAGGATTGGGCTTTTGTGTTGTTTCTCGTCTTCAATCTATAGTTATCTTTGTTTATTGTTTTTTTATTAATTATTATAATCAGCTTGGAGTCTTTGACTGCTGGCTATTATTGGTTACATCTTCACTGCCAAAGGAGAAAATTATGTGCAATATGCAGTATTAGTAT